>NC_057004.1:2460043-2722043 GCF_000002595.2 Chlamydomonas reinhardtii | reverse complement strand
TTGAGGGGAGGGGGAGGGGGAAGGGGAGGGGGAGGGGGAGGAAGGGGGAGGAGGAGGGAGAAAGGGGGGTGGAGGGAGAGGGGAAGGGAGAGGGGTTGAAAGGTGGGTGCCTAGGGGGAGGTGGTGGAGGAGGTGGTGGAGGACTGGGGCTGACAGTACGGTAAGGCAGGAGGAGGGGCCGGCTGCGGATGTTGCGTGGGCGCGGGCGGCTTGCTGGGGGAGGGCTACCAATGGACATGTGTTTGGCCAGGTCCAGGGCAGCGTGACTGTCCCCCTGATTTGCACGCAGCCTCACCTTCGGTTGCCTTACCCGCACCTGTGTGTGCCCCTGCCTGCCCCCTGCCCCCTCCCCTTCCTCCCCCTCTGGGTCCAGGCTGGCGAGAACACGCTCAACGCCATCTGCGCGCGAGTGGTGATGCGCACCATCACGCGCGACAAGGGGTGAGCGCAGGAGTCAGGGGCTGGGGGGGCGAGAGCACGAGGGGGCTGGAGGGGGCTGGGGAGCGGGGAAATGAGCTAGCTGTGGGTCGTGTGGCACATGGTAGCCGGACACGGATCCTGCGAGCCCTTGCACGTGGTCGGTGGCAAGTCAGTAATGCATGGTATAGGACCGTAGCTGTGCAGCTGTGTTGTGCCGTGTCAATTGCTGTGGCATGCCATGTGCCGTACACACACACACACACACACACACACACATGCACACGCACCCCCCCACCCGACACACACACAGGTACGACGACAAGAAGTGGCTGGAGGAGTACGTCAAGTTCATGACCACACCCGGTGAGTGAGTGGGGGTGGGGGTGGGGGCCGAGCCCTCCATTCGCGCGCACAGCACGTTCGCACGCACAGTGTCGACCTTTCCATTTTTTGCTTTCTCACACACGACACACGCGCGAGCCCCAGCCGCCCACTTCCACCCGCACTCACCCACACTCACCTGCACCTTACGGCCCCGACCGCAACCCCGCTGCCCCCCTGCCGCACCCCTGCCGCACTCCCCCCCCCCCGCTGCCTGCCAGGCTCCCACAACGACACCTACGCCGAGTCCTTCCACCGCGACTTCTTCAAGGTGTGGGAGGAGGGAGAGGGATGGGGAGGGGGATAAAGGGCTGGTAGGCAGGTCCAAATGAACAAACATGAGACATGAGACATGAGAAGAGGCATAGGGTTAGTAGGTACCAGCCCAAACCAAGCCGGGACGCGAAGAGGCGTAGGGTGTGTAGGACATTTGCGATAATGGGGTGGAGCCCCATTCCACAGATGCCAGGCTCGACTAGTATTGAAGACGTGTGGGAGGGGGGGGGTACGAGGGGACGCCTTCAAAATGCGATGGTTGTGTGTTCCAGGCACAAGCCCGCACACGTGGGTCCTGCAGGTCGCGCCTTGCTTACCCCACCCACTCCTCTCAACTCCCCACGCGACTGCAGAACTGGGCTGCCGGCATTCCCCCGGAGCGCTGCAGCGAGGGCACTGAGGGACACAACACGGCGCAGATCGGCGGCTTCGTGGTGGGTGGGGGCGGGAGTGAGAGGTGGTGGTGCTGTGGAGTGGGAGGTGGGGGTGCTTAGGATTGGGATTGGGATTGGGACGTGGGAGTGGGTGGTGGTGGTGGTGATGGTGGTGCGTGGGTGCGTGGTGGGTGGTGCAGCAACAGCAGGGACCTTACAGAGCCCGGGAGGCGGCATGTCGGGCTGCCTGCTGCCCCGCAGCCGCCATCTTGACACACCCAACACCCAAGGCGGCACGGCACGTCCCCTGCCCGAGTGCACACTGGGCTTACACCGCGCACACGCACAAACGCCGACCCGCTCGACCCGCCACCGCCGCCACCCGCACCCACACCCGCAGATGCTGCCCCCCGTGATCCTGGCCAAGCTGGACGGCCCCGCCGCGGCCAAGGAGCGCATGATGCGCCACCTCACCACCACACACGAGTCCCGCAAGCTGGCGGGATACGCCGAGGTGAGCGGTGGCGGCGGCACCTGTGGAAGCTGGGTGGGGAGGGGCAGTTGGGGTGATGCGCGCTCCCGGGGGGTTGTGGCAGGCTGTTCGGTGGGACGTGCTGCGGGGATAGCCCTCTTGCTGGACTCGTGCACCCACCAACCCACCCACCCACATACCCCACGCGCCCCTGCGCCTGCTGTCTACTTGGCTGCGCTTCTCCTTACCATCCTTGCAACCCACCCGTCCCGCCCACCCCACCCCGCAGCAATACTCGGACCTCATCTACTCGCTGGTCAGCGGCGCCGACCTGCGCACCGCCACACAGGCGCTCGCGGTGAGTGGCGCTGGGGCACACAACAGGGTGCCACACGCGCGCACACACACACACACACGTTTTCCTTGTGCTCTTTAACACACACACACACACACACACACACACACACACACACACATGCGCCGACCGAGCAGCCCCGCGGCAAGTGTGGGCCGGTGCCTGCGAGTGCGAGCCCCCTCTCCCCACGACAATCATCTCCATGCCCCGAACCCAAGCCCCCTCCTCAGGTTCCTCACCCGCCTCCCCTCTCCCCCTCTCCCCCCACCACTGCCCTTCAGACCCGCATGCGTGTGGACCTGGCCCAGCTGGTGCCGTACGACGACATCCGCATCGTGCACTCCACCTTTGGCTCCGCCTGCTACATCGAGGACTCCTTCCCCTCCTTGCTGTACCTGGCGTATAAGTACGCAGGTGCGGGCGGGAGGGAGAGGGAGGGAGGGAGGGAGGGAGGGGGTAGTTCAGTCCAGCGGGGGGAAGACGAGGCAGGGAGGGAGTGGAGAGGGGAGGGAGAGCGCTGGAGAAGGTAGACAGGTTGGCACGTGGACGGGGGGCATGGGACTGGGAAGGGGAAGGATCGAAGGTGGAGAGGGTAGTTGCTTTGCTGTCTTCCCTCCTCTACCCTATACACATACCGCACGCCTCCCTACCGCACGCCCACCCAACCCTCGTGTGCTTGCCTTTCCTGCACACGTCACAGACTCGTTCGAGAAGGCGGTGCTGGCCAACACCAACGTGGGCGGCGAGAACTGCCACCGCGGCGCGGCGCTGGGCGCGGTCATGGGCGCGGCGGCGGGCGAGAGCCGCATCCCGCGCCGCCTCATCGATGGTCTGCACGACAGCAAGGCCATCAAGGCGGAGATCGACGCCTACGTCACAGCGCTGCATCCCGAGCTGCTGCAGCAGTGCGGCCAGCAGGCGGCGGCGGCAGCAGCAGCCGGCGCCGCCACCAGCGCGTAAGGCGGGTGGCGGCAGTGGTGGTGTGGATGAAGGGATGGATGGATGGATGAATGGATGGATGGCGGTAGTGGTGGTAGTGGTGGTGGTGGCGAGTGGTGGGTGGTGGGCGGTGGGTGGTTGAGTTGGGCGGGGAGGAAGGGGATGTGAAGGAGTGCATGCGGTAGGATAGGAGCGGTGTTGCCAAGGCGGAAGTGAAGGTGGGGACTGAGGGGCGCCGTGCCTGGCGCCGTGCCTGGGCAGCAGATGACAAGGGTGCGAGATGGGACAGGGTCAGGGGCAGGTTGGAAACGGGTGGGACCGGGCATGTGGGCTAGCTGTGAGCTGAGGCGCGTGGTCAGAGGGGTGAGCTCTTATCGTGTGGAGGAGTGTGCATGGGAGCGGAAGCGAGACAGGGCAGGAAGTTTCGCGCGGACTTGTAGAAAACTGCCAAAGCTTTTGCCGCGATCCCAAGAGACGACACGATTGCCGTTTTCGGCACACAATTACTGCTATGGATGCGGATGTTACAGAGGGGACAGTCCCAGCTCCCGAAGACGCCGAGCCATCACATGCTATCAGGGCCCAACCCCGACTTTGCTGCAAACCCTCCCGCGGGCAAAGTCCGTGTGACTCCGCGCACAGTGAGTCCTAGCCAAGCCTCAACCCGCCAGAGCCCCACCGCTGTGCCTCAACGCCACAAGCCTAGGCACAGGAGTGCCGGGAAACGTCTAGGCCGCAGGACACACGCACAGCGCACGCACTAACCAGGGCGCAAGCGTCCAGGTACTAGAACGGTCGCCCACACGTGCATCCTGCCCACACACATAGCCACCAACCACGCACAACCTCTCACGGCGAGGGGGGCGGGGAATCAGCGTCATACGGCAAGCGCAAAACCATGCCGTCACCAACAGCCCGAGATATGAAGGGATGCGCAAACGGCACAGCGTCCCAACCCTTTGGCCTGATACCCAAAGTCACAAACGTCTGGAGACGACCCCAGAAGTCAGCTACGACGGCAAGTCCAATGCTCAGCACCCGGGCCGACGGCAGCTTCGCTCGCGCCGCCAACCCGGCCATAACCACACGCTGCCGACCAAAGTCCAGGGCAGACATAGCAGCGAGACACACCACATCCCACACAGGTGGCGCAAGCCCCGCAGGCGGGCGCACTAACCACAACTCCTCACGAGAGAAGGCACTTAGAGCCTCCTCCGGCAGGAAACCCATAGCCATCCCCATACTTTCCCGCAGTGACAGCGCAACAGTGCAGTCCCAAAACCAATGACGCCGGTCCCCATCCTGCATGTCCACCCCACACGCCCAACACGGGTCAACAGTAACGCCTCGCGCCCGCTCGCTAGCATGCCGTGGAAACGCCCAGCAAGCGTTGGCGGCCACACGCCACAGTGCTTCCTTATGATGATTCTCCCATTTCAGCGACCACAAGCGGGCCAAGGTGCACACGAAGGCCCCCGCCGCCAGGGCAGCCCCCACCCCCGACACACCCGCATCGCACACATACTGCAAATGCTTAGCCTTCAGGGCGGCTAACTGTGGAGCCATTTGTAGCACGGTCCCCGCCTTCACCGTGTAGGCAGTGAGCAGGATGGGCGGCCCCCCGCACTGCAACCATCCAAGTCCCCGCACCACCCGTTGCACCGACTCCGCCGTAGCACTCACGACGTCGGCCACCGGGAGCGGCAGCGCGGCGGCAGGCCCCCGAGCCAGCTGGGCCGCACGCGCGGCGGCAGCCCAGCCAGCGGGAAGAAGGGCCACCGCCGCCGCAAACCGGTCGGCCGCCTCTTGAGGCGACGCCGGCCCCGGCAGGGGCGACGGCAGGCGTGCCCGCGTGCTCCAGTGCAGCACCCGCCTCCACACAGCAGTCACATACATATCCGCACACGCTTCACCAGACCGGGAGCCCTCCGCCCAAGGGCTTGTCAATGCCTGCCGCAGTTCGTTCAGGCCGTCATGCGCTGCAACCAGCTGGCCCACACACGCCAGTCCCGGCAGAGCGAACAAATCCGCGAAAGCCAATTCCCACGTGCGGCCGTCCACACACAGCGCCGGGTTAGCCCACAACGGCACATGACTCACCCACGCGCCCGGCTCGGGCGGCGCCACAAGAGTCACCGCGGGCAATGCAGTCATGGCTTTCAGCAGGCGCGCAAACGGCTTGCCCGCCGGGGTGAGCGGCTTATTCAGCACACGGTCCGCGGCCCCCCGCACCAAGAAACGCAGGGGCGTTGCCGCCGGGTGCACCTGGCGCAGCCACGCCGCCGCGACCCGGGTCCACGGGGGCACGTACGGCAGCAGACCACACACACCCAACACACACCGGACCGCGAGACCGGCTTGCCGCGCTTTCACATGCGGCACCAGCGGCAACAGGCCCGCCCCCCCCACCGCCGGAGGCAGTTGCATAAGGTCAATGGAGAGGCCAACCGGGCGTGCATGTGGGCTGGCATCAACTGCTACTGCTATGGGCCTGTGGCAGCGCACCCTAGCCTGGATGATGCGCCCTGGCACCGCCTCACGCCGGAGCTGCTCTAGCAGCGAGCGTTCTGCCCAAGGCAGACTTGGTCGCGGGCGTTGAACTGGCCAACAAGGAAGCCGCTGCCTAATTCAGCCATCAGCCAGGGCGCGAAGCACAAGCGCATACGCCTAACCGCCTCGGATCCAGTGCACGCGACCAGAGTTCCGGAGGGCAGGGCAGTTGGTCTGAAGGAGTCAGCGTGCGTAGGCACGCCAGGGCAAGCTTGCCGTGTGTGTTGTCGCCGGTGAGTTCACGACCGGGGAGCTGCTGGGTCAGTGAGCGCGGTTGTGGCTGCATGCGCGATCCACAGGCGTAAGCCATGCGCATGCGGCTGGTGGGGCGGCGGCCGAATGACCTGGTGCAGTGGTGCTCGGATGATGTTGTCCTAGAGTAGAAGTCAACGCAAGGCTGTTGGATACTGCTGGCTCTCAAGCACATGGTAACAGGGGACATCGGGAGGGGACGGGGCCCCGCTTGTAAATCGTGTTGTTCTGCGTGAACGCTCACTCTCCCTCCCGAGCGAACCACCCACCGACCAGGCAGCTGCTACCGACCATGCCAGTCCCACTCGTCAGTAGCGCCCACCGTCATCACACATTCGTGCCAGCTACCAACTTCAGTGTCTTCCTGCTTTGTATTTGACTCCTTTTTCACACTACACTGCAGCGCCAGCGCCAGCGCGACTCGCCAGCAAACACTCCGCTAACCGCACTCGGTCCTTAGGGCGCGCGATACAGCTGTCCCATCACACACCTAGCGCCACTTTGGGAAGCCTACGCTTTGGTCCGCTGCGCACTCACGGCGGCATTCCATCCAGCCACCACGCCCGCCACACCGTGAGACACGCTGGCCCCGCCCCGCTCGCCATGGACCTATCGGCCCCAGCATCCTGCATAACAGCCCTGCACGCCCCCGCAATCGGCAAGTGTACCGGTAAATGCATGCTGTCGCTGTGCTATGCTAAGCTGTGGAGTCGTCACTCCAGCCCTGCATCTTCTCACACGTGCGTCCTCCACTTCTCCCGGCGTTGCGCACGCAGTCCAGCTAGGGGATTCAATCAGGCAGGCTTCTGGATGCCCGTACGTCACGCTTCAAACTCCTCGCGCATTTACCGTCACTCAAAAATTATGTACAACAAACAAAACCATACACCATCCCCCACTACAGCCTCCTGTGCGTGTTGAGCACCTGCGTGCACTTGGTGTTGGTGGGCCGCAAGTCGATGGCGTGCGGGTCGGCCCGATTGGTGCCGTTGACCAGGTTGGAGATGGTGATGACCTTGTGGAGCCGCGCCTTGCGGCCCTCCGCCTGGATCACCAGCACACCCAGGCCGGGGGTGGCGCCCTGGGGTAGTGGCGGATGCAAGGTACGGATGAGGTGGCTGCGGTTAGCTAGGGCCAAGGCATTCGTGAAGCTACAGCATTGCACACTGCAAGCAGCAGCTGTGGCGTCAGCAAGGGCGCTTGAGCAGCTGTGTGCCCTTGCCACCATGCACAGTAGGTGCTGTTTGCTACCGTTCGCCTGAGGTCAGTGGTTGCGCGCTCACCGTGCTGACGTGGGGGTCACCTGAGAGCGGGACGGGGCCACGCAAGGTGATGAAAGCGTGGTCCTGGAAGCACGCACGAGGGTAAGGGCGGTCAGTGGACAGTAGGGGCGGAGTTAGGCAAGGTGGTAGGGCAGGCCGTGGGGGCAGCATTGACATGGACGACAGGGGCAGTGTCATGACATGGCTGGCATTGCGGAAGGGGGGAGTGACGACCTGTCACAGTCGCCCACCAGTCGCGTTCACACGCACAAGCAATGGTCGTACCTGGATGGGCGAGACGGCTACCAGGTCGGGTGTGGGGTCGGCGGACAGGTTGGAGGCACGCAGGTCGATGCGGTGAACCAGGCGGTCCTGTGGGAGCACGGTTGGGGCGGGGGTCTGGGGATATGCGCATGCCCAACAAACTGGGAAGAGGTGGGATTTCGGCTTCCTGGCTTCCAGGACAGACACGCAGAGACGACAAACTTGGGGGTATGCCCGAGCGCAACAAACTGGAGAAAGACACACCGGGAATGTGCTTCCGAACCACCTCACGGGGCACGCCCTCAGGGGAACCCTGCATGCCCTGGCTGCCAATCGCAGCCGGACCTACTCACCGAGTCAATGGAGTAGACGTCAATGACATTGGAGTACCTGCAATTGTACACACGCTCTTAGGACTGTTGCAGCCAAGTCCGGGCGACGCATGCAGGGTGGGGAGCCCTGCCGGCAGCGCCTCGACCACGCACAGCTCCGCCGCTCCCTTCCCACACGTCTATCTTCCTCCTGCCCACCCCTGGTCCTGGAACCCACCCCTGTCCTGTCAATCTGGCATTCGCATGTCTCACCTCAAGAACTTCTCCACCCCAGCCCCATGCTATATACCACTCCCCGGCATGGCCGTTGCGCGCGACTCACCGATCCGGCTGCCAGAAGTACTTGGGGTGGCTGCACACAAGGCGGGCACATGGGCAATCAAGGGGAGAGCGTAAAGCGGCAGTGGCGTCATGGTCAGCAGATAGACACGCGGACCGAGCGGCAGGCGCGTGTGCAGCTGCGTCCAGCATATGTCATCCCTCTCATCCGCCTCCTGTGTTTGGCCTCGCTCCCTGCATGGATGCTGCCTCACGCACCCCTTGGTGTCGCGCAGGACTGCCGCGCCGTGGGCGTCCCGGGGGCCGTCGGGGTCGTTTGCGACCACCTTGGGCCGGGGCGTGTTGACCGGGTTCTTGGCGCTGTAGCCGTAGCGCGGGAACTTGTACACCTGAGAAGTAGGGCACAGTAGGCATCACGGCGAGGGAAGGTGGAAGTCAGGCGAAAAGGCGTGTCGCTTGGAGCCACGCGCCAAGCAGAAAGGCAGACTCCCAAACACACACTAGCACTGCACACGCACACACGTAGTCGTCGTCGCACCTGGAAGTTGTACAGGTTGGTCGCTGTGCCGCCACCCGAATTGATGAACCTGCAAGTGCGTGAATTTGTTTGGAGAATGCCCCGGTGAGCATGCAGGGCCTGTTGCTGCAGCTGGAGAAACTGTTTGTCTGCGCCAGAACCAGTTCCTCCTCCCCTGCCCCTCACACGCTCACGCCCACATCCCCGCACACGCAGACACGCACATGTTGTTTCCGGCGCCCACGCCGCCACAGCCGTTGGCTCCCACGGTGGTGTTGTCGTACTCTGCGACAATGGCCATTGGGCTCTTGGTGTAGTCCACTACAAACAGACCGCCGCCGCGCAGGGTGGCGAACGCGACCTGCAGGGGCAAAGTAGCAGCAGCAGGAGGTGAGGAGCGTGTGGGTGTTTTGTGTCAAGGTATGGAGGACGGCGGTCCGCGCCGTCCACGTTACCTCCCAGCTCGTACCTTGGGGTCGCCGAGGTTGGGCGTGCAGATGGGCGCGTTGTCGGGGCGGAAGGCTGCGGGTGGAGGAAATGCGCTGATGTCATCTGCAGCGGGTAGCACTGCTTCAAATGTGCGCGCCTAGTAATGGGCGCTACGCCCGCGCCGATACAGGCCCATGCACGCCCATGCGCGCCTATGCACGCACCCGGGTCCTCGCAGCGGGCGCCGTTGGGTGTGGTGCAGTTGCCGTACAGGGACAGGGTGGCGTCAACATCGTGTGTGAACACCTCTTTCTGCAGGCGGCGCGAGGCAATTGCGTTACAAGCATGGAGCGAAGGTAAGAATCGATACCGTGCGTGGTACTGGTTCAGTTACGCGCATGCACAAGCCAGCAGCGCGCTAGCCCACCTCCCAGTCCACATTGAGGCGCTCCAGCTTCTTTCCGTTTTGGTTGGCAACCACCACGTAGCGGTTGTCGCTGTGGGTGGGTGGGAATAGGGACCAGCGGGCGCGATGGGGCGGGAGGGGTGGCTAGAATGTATGCATGGCTGGTGAACACGGCGGTTCGGCCTTGCGTGACACGACGGCCTTTTGGTTCCCACAACGCAAGTCTTTGACCTCTCCAAACCTGCCGCCCGAGTGCATCGGGCATGGCAGCCGATCGCACGCACCCAGTGGGGAAGCCTGCATGCGCCTGGCGGAAGCCGTTGAAGCCGGCAGTGGTGCGGAAGCAGGCGAGGGGCGTGCGGTCCTCCGCGCGAATAATCAACACGTGGCCCGAAGCCACAAAGGACACCACAGCGTGGGTGCGGGCTGCGGGGGAAGAGACGGACTCAGCGAAGGACCAGCCACAGGAGTGGGTGTGACGTTGCCTGGTGATGAGCGAAAGTGCGCGTGGCATTCATACCCTGCAACCATCGGAGCGCTGACTCACCCTTGTTGAAGACGAGCATATGAGGGCGCACGGGGTTGGCTGTGGGACGACCGGGGCCGAGGGATTGTTTGCATGGATGGGGTTTTCCTTTACGAGGGCGGGCGTCATGTTCCTAATGCCCACACATGCCC
This sequence comes from Chlamydomonas reinhardtii, assembly GCF_000002595.2. Classification (NCBI taxonomy): domain Eukaryota; kingdom Viridiplantae; phylum Chlorophyta; class Chlorophyceae; order Chlamydomonadales; family Chlamydomonadaceae; genus Chlamydomonas; species Chlamydomonas reinhardtii. Next base: position 2,711,857 of record NC_057004.1, on the reverse strand, counting down.
ACCCGCCCGCACCTACCTCCGGTCTTTTCGAAGCACAGCTGCGACGCCTCCTTGCCCAAGTCCACCACCTGGGCCGGCTGCGACAGGTCGTAGCTCTTGAAGATGTGCACGTAGCTGCGACAAAAAAGTTAGGGAGCGGTAGGGTAAAGGGAGATGTCGTAGGGCCGCTGCCTCGAGTACCCCTGTGAACAGAAATGCAGGGCCCTGACCCTGCTGCGGTGCTCCCAAGCAGCTGGCAGTGCCTCTCACCCGCCATAGCCGATCAGCGATGTGCCGTTGCTGGTGTCTGCCTGGTCCACAAGCCACCTGCAGCGAGATAGAGACGAACGCACCGCGTGAGGCCGGTAGTGAACCTCGCCATGCATTATGACGCGCCGTTACCACCAGCGCAGCTGAGCGTGCCAGCGATGAACTTACACTTCATACTGGCAGATGGCATGCTCTGCAAGCGCGCACGTTGCCGCGCCCAGCAGCAGTGCAAGCGCGAGCAAAATAAAACGGTTTTCCGTAGTACGTTTCATCTGGCCTTCCTCAGAACTCAATAAAGGTGATACTGAGCTTAACAATATGCACAGTATGTATGCCAATACCAGCTCTACTTCGCAGAGGTCGCGTGACTGACTAACCGGCCGGGGTAAGACCTGGGTAAGACTCGAAATGGTGTGGGGCCGGAAGGCCAATCGGAGGGAGGGGCCTGCACCACCGCTTTTCATAACAGCTATTGCCTCCCACATGAAATTAGCGCGCGGTCGACGTACTTACAACGGCAAACTGAGAAGAAATTCCTTTGGCGGATGCGCGCCAGGTGGCATTGCTTCCCGGCCCTTTTTGACGCCAGAAGGTGATTGCGCTCCTGCAATGCGCGACATTGCGGAGTACAGCGACCGCATAATAAGCCGCTCGCTTGGGACACCTTACGCAGTCTTGTGTGGGCGGTGTGGGAACACTGCGCACGTGTGGGCGGGTACGACGTGCAGCCTTGGCGCGAAGAACCAGGCCACTAGCAAGGTTACAGCGGCCTCGCGGCGGCGCGCAGATCAAGCGCCGGCAACCCTCGGCTCCCACAGAAAGACTGAATCACATACTCCTCCTTCCTTCCCCCGTGATGTGACGTGACGTCACCGGAGTTCACACAGCGTTCTGCGAATGGCACGGCCTTGGCAAATTTCCCACCATGCAAACGACCCGACACGGCCTGCAACTGCCTGCAACTCGTCCCACGCGCAAAGGGCGCAACGTCGTACAGGCTGCGGCAGTCCCTCCTTCATGTCTAACATGGGCCACCACCACACACGCAGTTGTCCTACGCACGACACACGACACGCGGGCCCTAACCCCACACGAACTTTGCCTGCTCGCTCCTTCGACAGAGCGCTCAGGCCTGCGTGCTTGGCCGGATCAACGCAAACATTATCAAACAACTAGCTACACCTCACGCTGCGCCCGCACTACTCGGGACCAGCAGCTCTAGTGCTCTACGGGGGCCGTACCACAACCCGACAACGGCTGCGCGGGTGCGAGCCTGTCCCAACTCTCCCCAGCCGCTACGGCCCTTGTTCTCCTCTTCCTCCTGTTGCACCCCTCCTCTCCCTCCTCGCCGGCAGCACGGCGCCACTCTCCGCTCCATGCGAGCGCGCCTGCACAGCGCACTGCGCCCGCCAGCTCCCGCGCCTGCTGGCTGCCGCGGCCCCCTCCCGCCGCCCACACGCCTCACTCGCGCCCGCGCGCACACACACACACACACACACACACGCCACACGCGCGCTCCGCCGCGCTGCCACCACACACACAGGCCGCGCCAGCGCCAGCGCCAGGGCTCCGTGTGCATGTGCCTAGGCGAAGTGGTTCTCCACGTCCACGCCCGGGTCGGCGTCCTCCAGCGTGGAGAACTCCAAGAAGTGGGTGGGCCTGCGAGCGTTGCGTCACAAGGGCATAAGGTTGGGTTTTTAGGATAAGGTTGGTGTGGTTCAGAAGATTGGCGCGCGAGGTAAGCCACAGACCGGGTGGCCACAGCCCACACGGGGTGTGCGCGGCGAGGAGCATGCTACCCTTCATGCCATCCTACATGCCGCCCTGTGCCGCAGCTTCGCACAGACTCCCGAGCTCCCTCCCTACACCTCTACTCGTCACCCTCCTCCACCGCTCTTCGCCTCTTGCTCACCTGTGCACCTCGTGGTAGAACTCGCGCGGGTTGGCCAGCTTGAGGCCGTAGCGCATGGCCGGGCTGTGCTTGACGCCCATGAAGTTGTAGTTCCAGGAGCCGGCGTCTGGCACCATGTAGAAGCCCATGAAGCGGTCCGACAGCAGCAGCTGAGACTTCTCGTAGAAGTCCGGCTTGTAGCCCTGGCGGGTGTGTGCGGATTGGGTTGCGTAAGTTTTGGGCTTAGGCTACGAGGCGCACCACTCACAGCTACCCGCCACCACGAAAGCCATACTCCACACACCCCAAACTCCATTCTACGGTATTCCACACCCCCTCCCGCCTGGCCGCCCTCCGCACCTGCGGGTTGGCTGCCACGTCCTTGTTGCTGCGGCCCCACTCGTAGCCACCCGGCGTCAGCTTGTACGCCGTCAGCGAGCAGCTGCCCGGCGTGAAGCTGACCGTCACGCACACGCAGCGCTCCCCGTCCCAGCTGCGGTGCGCCTCCAGCATCTTGGCGGTGGCCACCACGTCCTGCGGCGACATCTGCGGCAGCTCGTTGGGCTGCGTGTGGATCCAGCCCAGCGGCTCCAGGTCCTTGAGGTAGTCGTGCTCCGGCAGGTTAGCAGGTAGGTTGACCAGCTGGTGGTTGCCCCACTGCGGCGGCATCACGATGGCGCGGATCTCCTTGACAGCGGCGTTGTCGGGCGGCGACACGCCGTACATGTAGCCGGCGATCTGGGTGCGCAGGTCGGCGATGCAGATGAACTTCTTCAGCAGGTTCTTGGGCAGCACGTAGGTGTAGCCGCTCTCGCGGATGTCGTCGCTGTTGACGTAGATGTGGTTGACGCGCAGGTGCAGGTTGGCCGCGGAGATGGCGCGCACGCGCCACTCGGTCTTGCTGCCGAACGCGGCCTGCAGCGCGGACATGATGCAGAGCGAGGGGTGGTTGGAAAGGGTGGGTAGGAACCCACATCACATATAGCGAGGGGCACTGTGGCCACGCAGGCTGTGTAAGCCATTTCTCCCCAAACCCGAACGGCATGTCATTGTCGGGGGTGGAGCAGTGCTGCACGGATCCCCGCCCGCGCCGCGCACCTGCTCGTAGGGCGACGTGGTGGTGACAATGAGGTCGTCTCCGTGCACGTTGGTGGTCTTGGTGGTGACGGCCGTCATGTGGCCGCCCTCGCGCGCCTGCTTCTCGATCTCCGCAATCTGCTGCCGCTGCTGGCTGGGCGGCGTGATTTCCGCGCCCAGGATGATGTCGCGGATCTCGCTCTGCGTCAGCGCCTGTGTGCAGCAGTACCAAGTCGAGGTGGGTAGTTGAGGTAAAGGTTAGTCAGCGCCACAAAGCGGCCACGAGCGCCGAGAAGGCGCACATGAGGACGCGGAGTAACCCCCACGGGTAGGACAAGGCACACGCTTGCAGTGCGCCGCCAAAAACACAAACACTCCCACGCACCGCTTCCCAAGCTCCTTTCCCCACCTCCCATCAGCGCCCTCCCATGCATACCTGCGTGTTGACGTTGTTCTTCTTGCCGTAGTCCGCCAGGATGAGGTCCTTGAGCGCCACCTCCACCTTGATCCACTGCTCGTCCGTCAGGCTGGGCCACACGTGGTGCGGCTGCGTCACGATGGACTTGTCGGGGCGCAGGATCATGCGCGCCTTCTCCGGGTTCACGTGCAGCGCGCGCAGGATGAGGATGAGGCGGCTGAAGGCGGTGTAGGAGGAGATGGTCTTGAGCCAGTCGTCGTAGATGTTGAACAGCACCATCTGCGGCTCCGTGGCCTTGAGGATCAGGTCGCCGAACTTCTCCAGCTTGATGGCCGCCTGGGGGGCGAACAGGTGGTGGAGGCGGGAGACAGTGCGGCGAGAGCCCAGTTTTCATTGGTCAGTGCTGGGGTGGCTGGGTTGTGCTGCATCTGGTGCCAGCTCATCGATTGCCGGTTTACCAGCAGTCCACACACATCGTCACAGGCCTGCTTGCGCTGGCGACACTGCCGCGCCCTTCAACCCCACGCCCGCCCACACGCACACAAGCCTGCCCGCGCCCGCACCTGGAAGGGCAGCTGCAGCTCGGAGCCGGTGATGACGATGTTGGGGAAGTCCAGCAGGTGCACCTCCAGCGGGTCCAACATGCCCTTGCGCGTCACGATGATGCGCTTGGGCTGCTCCTCCACCGGCAGCGAGCGCACCAGCGCCGCCACCTCCTCCGCCGTCTTCCACTTGGCCAGCTGGCTCAGGCGCTTCTGGCCCGCCCACACGCTGGTGTGGATGATCTTGAGGAACAGCTGGCCGGTGCGCGGGTTGAAGATGAAGATGGCGCCGTTGATGGGCTTGGTGGTCTGCGGATTTTGCAGGGGTTAGAGTTGGGGTTTGGGTGAGAGGGTTGCGTCGGAGAAGGGACTACTAGGCAGCGAGTGGATAGGGGAGGGTGGAGGTTGGATGGATAGGGGGTGCAGGCGCGCGCACGCGATGGCGCAACGGGCGTGATGGGTGCACCCAATACGGGCACGAGCATACGGCCACACGTACCAGGTTGCCCTCGAAGGTCTTGTGGATGGTGACGCGGTACACGTTGGTGTCGTCCACGAACCACACCGTCTGGTTGCTGAACAGCTCGCCGTAGTTCTGTGCGCGTGCAGGAAGTGCAGGGGGGGTGAGATAGGCGTGGGCAGCAGTGGCGTGGCGCGAGAAAGGGGCCTCAACCTTACCCGTAAACCCGGTCTAATCCTCCCTCCTCACCCGTCCCCGTTTCCGATCCTCTCCTGACAGCATCCCCTGCCTCCACAGCGCCTCACCTGGCTGGACAGGTAGGGCTCCGTGGGCTCGGAGCTGTAGAGCTGCAGGCCCTTGCGGATGCGCTCGCGCAGCACGTACAGCGCCGGGTTGGACTTCATGATCTTGGCCATGGCCTGGATCACCAGCGGCTTGATGCCGGGGAACCAGTTGCCGTAGGCGCTGTGCAGGTTGTAGGCCAGGTCAATGCCGATCATCACGCCTGCACGCAGCAGTCGGACACACGGTAAGTTGGGTTCATGTATGGTACACACATTCGGGCGGCGTGCAGATGGAATGTACTTTTGCGCAGGCTTCCTCTCTGCGCGCGCACGCACACGGTCCTGGCAGCTGTACTACTACCGTAGGCGCACCCACCGGTGGGCGAGGGGTAGATGGACATGTTGTCCGTGGTGTAGTCCAGGAACTTGGCGCGCGTGTAGCGCTCGATGTCGTGGCTGTCATAGTCGCCCCAGCGCAGCTGCACGTCCACCCAGTACTTGTTGCCAGGCTTCTGGTCGTACCTGTGTGCGTGTGGGAAATACACACGTGTGCGCGCACGAGCAGGTTTGAGGTTAAAAGAGGTCGTGGCAGGCAAAGCAGCTCAAGTACAATACCTGGGTTAACATGGTGGGCAAGACCGTGAGAGCGCCGCATGCACGCACGCACACTATATGTGCATACGTGCCGCTCCAGTCTTAACACATGTATACAGTCCCACTCGGACGCCTCACTCACACGTCGTTGGTGTCGGCCATGAGCGAGGGCTTGCTCATGTTCCACTTGTACGCCGCGAACAGCAGGATGTCGGCGCAGGAGGAGTTCATCTTGTAGCTCTTGCGCGGGTGGATGGTCTCCTTCTGCACCGTCTCGATCTCCAGCGCGTCCAGCTCCTGGTCGAACACCTGGCACAGGTCCATCACCTGGAGGGGCCGGGGAGGGGCAGGGTTAAGGTCAGGGACAGGCGCAGACAGGGTGTGGGCTGAGGGAGGTTCATGGGAGGAGGAGGCAGTGCTCGTAACAGCACGGGTGCCCAACCCTGCAAAGACCGCAGTCGCGCTCCCAAGCTGCTTCTCGCATCAAGGACTCTTCCACAGGCCCCCGGCCCCGTCCCCGCCACCACCCGTACCCCATGTACCCGTACCCCATACCCACCACGCTCTCGTGGATCTTCTGCCACAAGTGGGCGCGGAAGATCTGGATGAGCGAGATCTTGAGCGTGGGGATCTTGCCGTGCATGAAGATGCCGGTCAGGTCCAGCTGCACCTGGAAGCCCACGTACACGTTGGCGCGGTTGATGGTGGGGCTCCACCACAGCGTGAAGCGACGGTTGGGGATCTGGTTCAGACCGGAGCGCTGCGCGTTCGTCAGCTTCTTGTACTTCATGCTCTCCTCGAAGCCCGACGCCTGCAGGTCGCGAGGGTGGCGGGTTGAGTGGTTTGGGAAATTAAAGTGGATCGCAGCGGGTGCAATGAGTAATACAGCAGGTCCGGGTCGCTTATGGGGGTTGCGAAGCGGACGGCGAGGACGCTGAGTTTCCACCAGCATCGGGCCCCCAGCGCCTTCCTACAGAATTCAAGCAGGACCCCTCCCCCGCGTACGCACCTTCTCCCAGAACAGGCCCTCCCAGGTGGGGAAGTAGGTGCCCTTGAACAGCGTGTGCTCCAGGATGCCCTCCACACCGCCCAGCGCCTGGATGACGTCGGTGCGGTAGTTGTTCAGGTTCCACAGCTTGCCGTCGTGCTTCTGGTGCGTCCACCAGAAGGGGTTCATCTTGGTGATCTGGAACATCTTCATCTCCTGCCGCACGCGCCAGCCGCGGTCGTACGCCAGCGTGTGGCGGTCCTGTGGTGGTAGGGGTGGTGGTGGTGGGAGTGGTGGGTTGTTTGTGGGATGGGGTGGGCAAGCGTGTGCGCGACAGCGGTCTTTACTGACACGATTACGAAGGCATGGCGTTCCCTTTCTGCCATTTCGCGATTTAGGCCATTTCGCTACAACCTCATGCCGCCCGTGTTCAGCAAATGCGCCGCCTTGCCCGCGCCCTCCGCCCCGGCACCCGCTCGCACACCTTCCCCCCTCCGCGCCCCCACCTTCTGGAACAGCGTGTTGATGCGCGGGATGCCGCGGTCCCACGAGTCGTCCAGGTCGTCCAGGGTCAGGCGGCGGTTCTGCGCCTTGGCCTCCTCCTTCTTCAGCGCGTACTCCGACCACACGCGCTCGCTGTCCATGAACTCAGACTCCCACGGCTGCAAGCGGCGGGGATTGTAGCAGAAGGATGGGTCAAGATCAGCACAACCTACTCACTGAACTCGTCTTGCAAGTCCGTGGCGAGGCCTCGCAATGTACACAGTTACACACCCTCTACCACATGCATACACACGCGGGATCAACGCAATCATGTCCTGTCTTTTATTACACACCCACACCCACGCGTGCGCGCACGCCCACCTGGATGTAGCGGTAGAGGTTGGGGATGAGCTGGTCCTCCTCGTGGCTCATGCCGGCGCGGAAGTGCGTCACACCCAGGTCGGTCTGCTGGCTGTAGCGCAGGTCGGACTGCGGGATGAGGATGTGGCCCATGGACAGCATGCCCAGCCCGCCCACCTCCTTGGGGCTGTAGAACACCTGCGCGGTGGGTGAGTTCAAGGCAAAACCCGGGGTCGTCAGGAAAGGGGGGAGCGGTTGTAGGTTGGCAAGGGTACGGTGGCGGTTGCGATGGGCGAGCAAGCGGCAAAGGACGGGACACAGCCACTGAGCACCCGCTCACACCCCGCTCAGCACGCACCACGGGCGGGAAGCGCGAGGGCATCTTGGAGTTGAGGCCGATCTTGATGCGCGTCTGGATCTTGTTCTCGCACTTGACCAGCAGGTCCAGCAGCTCCTGCGTGTGCAGCACCGCCTCGCGGTAGTAGGTCATCAGCCCGATGAGCGCCGTGTTCCACTTGTTGGCGATCTTGGTGAAGGTGGTGGAGCCGGAGCTCATCAGCACTTGGCGCACGCGGTTCTCAAAGGACTTGAGGCCCTCGTCGTCCACGCGCAGGAAGGCCTGCGCCGTGCGCTCCTTGGTGTGCACGTTCTGCAGCGCCCACACGCCGTCCTTGTTGGCGAAGGACTCGGCGGCCATGCGGATCTTGGGCAGGATGCGCACCTGGGCGGTGGGAAGCGAGAGCAAGGGGCAGGGATGGTAAGCAGGGATCCTGTTAGGAGGGCGCTTGTACACAGCAAGGCGCCCAAGCCACTGCCCAGCAGAGTGCGCATATGCAGCTGTTGGCACCGCACACTGCGACTCGACGGCTGCCGAAAAGCCACACCACACACGCTACACGGCAACGCACGCCCACCTCGAAGCCCAGCATGGAGAAGAGCAGGTTGGGGTTGTCGCGGCTGTACACGGACACGAAGCTGTTGTCCCACTCAAAGGTGGTGAGGCTGCGCGGCAGGCGGTTCTTCATGTCCCAGAACACGGCGCGGCCCAGGTTCACGTCGTGCTTCATCAGCCGCATGCGCGCGTCGCGCGGCCAGCACTTCTTGTTGTTGTAGCCCACGATGTTCTCGTTGTTGGGGTCGGGGTGCTCGGTCAGGTAGCGCTGGATCAGGTCCTTGGCCTCCTCAGCCGAGAACCTGAGGGGTGCGCGAAAGAGCGTCGGGACAATGATATAAACGGTGCATTGTAACAAGCGCGGCGACTGAGACCGGCTCCAGACGGAGGGCAACATGGACTCTCGACGGGAACACACTTCGTGCTTGCCGCGTGAAAGTTCGCAGCCTGATACCACCATGCCCTTCGCCCCCGCCCCATGCACTCAGCGCAGCGCAGCGCCGCTCACCTGAACATGATGTGCACCTTGTTGAGGTAGCGGCTGTAGAGGCGGATGGGGTGGCGCGTCTCGGTCTTGACGTCGCGGTAGGTGAGGAACTCGTTGGGGCACTGTGGCGGGCCGGCGATCTCGGTGGCGCGCGTCAGGCCCAGCAGCAGCAGGTCCAGGATCAGGCCGTAGTACTGCAGGCGGGGCGGGGTGGGGGTGAGGGAAGGAGGGGCGCAACAACAGAGTAAGAGTGTTAGGGGCTTTGCGGACGCAGATGACCAAAGCCCGAACGTAGCAGTTGCTCAGGGTTGCCCCGTTCGTAGCTTGCATAGCGCCATGAGCAGGACACTTGCGCAAGGCCCTACGTTGCAGTGCAGCCCGCAAGCCCGCCCCCGCCCGCGTGCCAGGCCCTGGTCCCAGGCCCCTCGCGCCCCCACCTGGATGATGAAGCTGGCGAACTGCAGGCCGCGGATGAGGCCGTAGCTGTTGGTGTGGCTCATGTCCTTGTAGGCGATGACCACGTTGTTCTTGGCGGTGATGTAGTCCGCGATGTTGTGGTCCACGATCAGGCGCAGCAGCCTGGGGTGTGGGTGCAATGGGGTGGCGGTGAGGTTGGGAGTGGTGGGACGGCAAGACGCGGCGTCAGGCGAGGAGCGAACGGTGTGGCTACAAATGACCCCACAAATATCTGGCCCCCGGTGCCCGCACCGCTTCACGCACCCAAGCATGCACGCTCCGGCACCGCCGCTGTCCAGCCCCCATCACCCCCCACACAGACGCACGCACACGCCCCCTGCGCACCTGTTCATGAGCGTGAGGTCGATCTTGTCGTACATCTTCTCAAACTCGCTCTGCATCATGACCACGCACTCGCCCGCGTTGGTGTCCCACACGTTGGTCACGTTGTTGATGCCGTGGCACCACTTGTACACCAGCAGCGGCGGCGGCTCGCTGTCCGCCGGCTTGACCCAGCAGGGGAACAGGTGGCGGTTGTCGGCCTCGAACCACAAGTACTGGTCCAGGTAGCAGTCTTGGGGCGGGGAGAGAGGGAGGTTAAGAGGGGAGAGAAGGGTGGATGGGGGCGGCAGGTCAGGGGGGTGAGGAGCTGGACCGGCAGCATGTGAATTGGGCTGCGAGCTAAGAGCCCCTCCGTCATAATGCTGCGCCCTCGTGACTTGTAAGCCGGTGGTGTGTGCCGCATGCCGCTCCATCTCCCCGCTCTCACCCGTGATCTTCTCCAGCGGCTCGATCTCGTACACCGGGATGAGGTGCGAGTAGAGGTCCATGAACTCGATGGCCACCTCCTTGAAGGAGCGCTGCGTCAGCAGGTGGCGCCTGGGTGGCCGCGGAAGTGGGTAGGCAGAAGGTAAGGGCGACGATGTCAGTCAAAGAGGCGGCACAACACAACATAACCTCTCCATTCCTATATCTCTCCTCCGCTGCACCCGGAACCCCACACCCCGCACAACCCGAACACCCGAGCGCCCCCACCCCAACTCTTCTCACTTGATGCGCTGCAGCGCCTCATGCGGGTTGTCGTACGCCTGCTCCACCAGGCCCAGCTCCTCGCGCTGCGACGAGTTCAGGCGCACCGCCACCACGTACTGCTCCTTGAGCCGCTCCAGCGCCAGGATGAGCAGCTTGGTGTCGTGCTTGTAGTTGAGCGGCGGGAAGGGAATGCAGCTGTACTTGCGACTCTCCAGCCAGTGCACGGTGGTGGTGTAGATGGCCACCGCCTCCTCGGGCGTCACGTAGGGGCCGTCCTGCGGAGCGGTGGGGTGCGGGCGGGGTTGGGGTTGGGGTTCCAGACATGACGAGTTTTACGGTGGCGCTGACGGTCAGCGCGATGTGAAAGGGCGAGTCAGGCTTTCGGTTGTTATGAGAACACTCAGGAGACGCCCTGTCAGGCGTGCTAGCCGTGACAGCGCTGCACAGCCTCTCCATCCCCACCCCCGCGCACACCTTGAGGTAGTTGTGCTGGCGCTCCTGCTCGGCCTTGAGGTACAGGCGCGTGAGGCGGCCCAGGTTCTTGCGGCACACCGTCTTGTCCACGGTGGCGCCGCGCCGGATGCGCTCGCGGTTGTAGTGCGCCACATTGGTCCACCAGTCCGCCTTCTGCTTCACGTAGCTGCGTGGGCAGGGCGCGTGCGCGGGAGCGGGGGGAAGAGGTCAGGAACAGACGCGGGAGCGACACCGTCAGTCTCCAAATACACAACCCGCCACTCCCACAGCCGGGCAAGTTTCCACGCCCCCCGGGTCTCCTCAATCCACCCTCTCCCCACCTCTCCACCACCTTTCCCTCCCCCCCTCCCCGCTCCCCCCCTCCGCGCCTCCTCTCACCGCAGGATCATGTTCTCCACGGGCGCCGGCAGCCCCGGCACCTTCCAGGGGATGTTGGCCTTCCAGCAGCGCCACGCCTCCGACAGGTGCTGCAGGATGGTGCGCGCCTTGTTCTGCTTGACGCCCTCGGGCATCATGTCCAGGATGTCGTGCATCACCGCGGCGCGCAGCTCCAGGTCAAAGTGCGACTCGATGCGCTGCTTGGTGACGGTCTTGGCGATGCCCTTGGACTGGCGGCCCTCGAACTGACGCGCCAGCAGGTTGCCCAGCCAGCGCTCCAGGAGTGGCACAATGCCTGCGTGTGTGTGCGAGTGTGAGTGTGTGTTAAAGAGCACAAGGAAAACATTACGCGTAGGACAGTGTATGCGATGCAGAATTACAGACTGTGTGTGTGTGTTACAAAATGAAGCTCGCGCAGACGGTGTGTATGTGTGTGAAGGTAGTTTGGTGTTGAGTTGCAGGTGGAGCAGGTGCAGGAGGAGTGTGGTGGTGGGAAGGAGGGATGCGCAAGAAACATGGAGGGATGTGTGAAACTTGCCCTGGCAAGGTGCGAGGTGTGCGCGCAACTCACCGCGCAGGAAGAACAGCCACACGCGCCACATGGGCGCCCAGAAGCCCACACCAGGGCCCTTGCCCACAGGACCGGTCTGCGCGCAGGCGGGAGCAGGCACACGCGATGTAGGGGTTTAAGGGAATCGCTTGTATTAGTCTTGTGGCGTGTTGTAGGCCGGTTATGCACACGAAGAGCTGTTTCTCTGCCCAAAGAGTTGATCATCCCCAAATTCCATCAAACCCGCCCTCACGTTGAAGCGGTAGTAGATGAGGTGCTTCAGGTCCTTGCACATGCGGATCTGCCGCATCAGCCTGTACTTGTAGCGGTACATGCCGGTCAGCTGCCCCACGTGGGCGAAGATGTACTGCAGGCCGTCCGCCAGCTGGTAGGCGTCGACGTTGCCCAGGCTGCGTGAATGATGGCGGGAGCGCGAGGGAAGGAGGCAAGGAGGAGGTTCAAACACGGGTGTTGGTCCACACAGGCGCGGTTTGCTCTTGTGCGCATGTTCTGAGCATGCTTGTGGCCAACATCTTCTTGGCCCGCTCCTCCAGTCCCACAGCCAATCACCCGCCGGCCCCCGGTCCTCGAGGTTCCTGCCAAGGTGTCGCGCACTCACCGGAACTGCACGTTGGCGTCCACAACAAGCTTGGTGAGGCGCAGGATCTCGCGGCACAAGTGGAAGGCGTTGCCGAAGCGGCTCTTCTTGCGCTCCTTGGTGGTGAGCGTCTTGACGGGCTTGAGGTTGAAGTTGTAGTCCAAGTGCAGGTAGTTGAGGTTCTTGCGGTGGATGAGCAGGTTGAGCATGTTGTAGCCCTGGCGGCACACCTGTGGGGAAAATGATGAAGCAGGGGGGTTTGCAAGGATGTTTGGGAAAGCGGTCGAGGATGCACTGAAGGCAGTGGGGTAGACGAGGGCCGAACGTGTCAGCTTCCGCGTCAACGGGCTCCTTTTGTTTGTAGCCTGGCTGCTCCACAAGCACCGCGCGTCCTCGGTGGCTCATTCCTCGCCTGCCCACGCGGTTCTCGCCTTTCTTGCCCTCTCTTTCGCCCCCCTCTCGCACCTGCAGCCCGACCTCCACCCAGTCCAGCTCCGTGGACTGGAAGAACTTGGTGGCCTTGAGCGCGCGCAGCAGGTACTTCTTCTTCACGCTCTTGGGCGGCCGCGCGTGCAGCAGGTTGAGCACGTAGTTCTTCAGCAGCTTCTGGTAGCTCACGCGCACCTGCAGCGGCAGCGCAGGCGGCAGTGGGAGGGGTTGCGCAGCTAGAACGGAAGGGCCGGGGATGTGTGAGGATGCAGTGGCACCAAGGGCCCGTCACTGTTCGCAGGTAGCCCGAGCGCGTCTGGAGACGGATTGTTGGCCTCCAGCCGCTCCCACCCGCCCAAGCAAACAAGCTGAGCCCTGTGCCACACATAAAACCGCTGATCCCACAGATCCACAACCGCCCAAGCACGCTACATCCCACACCCAGGGTAGGTTCCCACCTTGACGGGGTAGGTGGGCGGGCAGTGCTCCTGGAACCAGCAGTTGACCAGCGGCACGTCGAAGGCGCGGCGCGTGTGGCCGCTGCGCCGGTTGAAGGGCGGCGGCGCCCACAGCAGCGCAATGCCAGACGCGGTGTTGTCCGTGTACAGCGGGCTCTCACCCAGCAGCGGCTCCACGCCGGACGGCAGCGCCCACTCGTCGTCGTCGCCGCCCACCTCCTCCTCGATCTGGGCAGGTGCGGGGGGTTAGTTAATCACTGTAAATCATAGTTATTTCTGGCCAAACTACCCGAGGCCGTGATACATACATACAGGCGGCAGCAGGCCGCAAGCAGCATACAAACAAACCCTGCACCGCTCCCTCGCCGCAATGCCCGCCTTCCCCCTGTCCCCCTCACCTTGGCCCGGCGGCCGCCCGCCGCGGAGCGGTAGGCGGCGATGGGGTGGATGAGCGGGTCGTAGTAGTAGGCTGGCAGGTCGGGGTCCTCGGTCTTGATGTACAACGACATGGGGTGGTGGTACACGCTCAGCCGCACCTTGCGCGGCCGGTTGTTGTACAGGTAGGGGAACGCCACCTGGGGGGGGGGGCAGGGGGTGATGGGGAGGGAGGGAGTGTGGGTCAGTAAACCGGCATTGGGCCAGGTGGGTGCAGGTTGCTGCCCGGTGCCCAAGGGCCGCGTAAGTCGCAGCGACGCCGAGCGTGGTGCTGTCGCTGCGGGTTTTGAAACCCCCACCGCGCAACCACGCACATGCATGCATACACACGCATCTTGCCAAGCATACACACAAGCACACACGCACCCACCCACCTTGTACTCTGTGCGGATGGGGCTGCGGATGATGAGCTTGTTGATGTCGTTGAACTCGTTCCAGTCCTCGTCGCGCGTGTCCATGTCGCGGAACAGCGGCTCGAACTTGGGGCCGCCGGGGATGCACATGTTCAGGCTCTTGGCGGTCACAAACGCCTGGAGGGAAGGAAGAAAGCAAGTAGGGATGGTGAGGAGGATGGCAGGGAGCAGCGGCGTGAGTCCCAGCAGGCATGTGTTGATGTGCCGGCCCGCGCGGCCACCCCCGGCCCCAGCCCCAGCCCCGCCACCGGCCCTACCTGCGGCTCGAAGAGGTAGAAGTAGTTGCGGTCGGGGAAGTCGGTCAGCAGCTGGCCGCTCAGGCGGTACAGCGCGGCCATCACCGGCAGCGGCAGCTTCCAGCGCTTGTAGCTGGGGCCGTTCACGAACTTGGTGTACCTGAGGGCAGGGGGGTAGAGAGGGGGGCAGGTGCACAACTGGTGGTTGGAGCCCGTCGCACCTTTACCCCCACCTCATTCCCCGGGAGATCCAGCCACACCTGCCACGCACTCTGCCCGCGCACGGGCCCCCGAAGCGGCAGCCGAGCTGAGCACCAAAGCCTTTCAGCCCTTCCTCCATACATCCACACCCACCCACCCCCAAACACCTCGCCCACTCCATACCCCCCCCCCCCAAAGCGCGCTCCTCCCCCCTCCCTCCCCCCTCCCTCCCCCCAACCCCTCCTCACTTAAGCGGCTGGTGGTCGTAGAGCCACTCGTACACGGCGGCGTCCTCCTCCTCGTCCAGCTCCATCTCAATGGCCTCCAGCGGCTCCACGTCCAGCAGGTTGTCCTGAGGGGAGGCGGGAGGCGGGGGGATGGGCGGGGAGAGGGGCGGGGAGAGGGGGGCAGCCGCGGTTCAGGAGGGCGCTCACTTCGACTGTAGCCCACATGCTTTGTGTAGCGAAGCTTGAGCCCCCTTGCACACCGTCCAACGGCTCTCTCTCCCTCGCGCTTTGCAAATTTGATCTGCCATGCCCTTCCTCCCCTCCCTCCCTGCCTCCACGCGGCCAAGCCCTTCCCCTCCCCTCTCAATCACCCCCCCCCCCTGCCCCAGCCTCACCGCGTAGTCCAGCGGCGGCTCCTCGTCGTCAAAGGGCGGGAAGCGCATGCGCTTGAAGTGGCGGCGGTCGCGCTTCTCGCGGCGCATCATGATCCACATGCTGCCCCACTGCGCCAGGTACACCGGCTCGATGACCCAGGGGATCTCGTTCACAAACGTGATGGCGCCGGTGATGTGGTAGATCACCTTGACGTGCCGAACCTGGCGTGGGGGCGAGGGTGTGGGGGAGCGCGACGAGGTTAGAGCAGTGGGACCAAGGTGTGGGGTGTTGGGGACAAGGGGAGCAGAAGAGGAGAAGAGACCATGGGCCGTATAAAGGCATCCCGTTTTGCCCCCAACCCTCGAAAGTCCCCCAAAAGCCTATTGTTTCCGTGCACCCACCCACCCCGCCTTCCCTTTACCCCCTTTGCAACTTAGCACTGACGACTGCAACCCACTTTACGCTTCCCGGCGACCCATCTCCCCCCCCCCAACAACCCTACACGCTCCTTTCTATTTCAGGCTCCCCCCACCCCCACCCCGCCCCCCCTGCCCACCTGCTCCCAGGGCATGGGCATGTTCTCAAGCAGCTTGAACACGGCGTGCGGCACGAACTTGAGCGCGCCCAGGTACACGCGCTTGTCGTGCCGGAACTTGCGGCTGCTCATGTCGCCGTGGTCCTGAGGGGCGGGGGCGGGGAGGCGAGGAGGTGACGGGAGGTGACAGGAGGGGAGGCGGGTCAGCGCAATGAGAGGATGATTTGACGCGGTCCGCACCGCCCGAAACAACCGCACCTCGGCCCTGCCCTACCCTGAACCCCACCCCGCCTCCACCTCCATCTAATTGTCGGTTTGGTTCTCGTAACCCCACCCCCACCCCACCCCTGCCTCAACCCACACCCCCGTACGGCTCTCACCCTGATAATCTTGCGCACGTGCTCGGGCGGCATGTCCTCCTTGGGAGCCTCCACGAACCCGAACTTGCGCTTGTCGCCGTAGCGCTTGGCGTTCAGCTGGGCCCACTTCTTGGCCTAGAGGGGGGAGGGCCGAAAAAGGGGGCACAGGCAGGGGCAGCAGAAAGGGAGGGGTCAGGGGCAGGGACTGGGGCAGGCGCATGGAGGTGCAGGGGAGATGTCTGTGCTGGTGCGGGTTGATAGGAGTATAGGGCGAGTGGGAAAGAGAAGCGAGATGGACACAGAGGGGCCAGGATGCTGGGGTACGGAGCGGCCGGGAACAGCTGAGGACTGCGGCGATTGTGTTTGCACGTGTGCGCAACATGCTTCTGATCTGGCGTGCGCCGCTGGAACACACAGGGCGACTGGGTTGCCACGCCCGACACCGCCGTAATCCCCTGACACAGTGGGGCTGCCTAGTGTTTGCCTGGTACTGACTACGTGCAGTGTCCCGATCGCCGCTGTGGCTTTGCGGCACCGAGATCGCTTTACAGCCGGTGCCGCGACTGCTGTCGCCCTAACCGCCCGCCCGTGCCGCTCGCCGCGTTGACTGCTGGAACCCAACAACAACCGCCGGGTGCCCGCGTCTAGGCTGCAGCTCGCTGTACCCGGGCTGCGCCTCTCAACTGCAACGCTGCTCCGGTGTCGTGCTGGCTCCCCCCGATATCGCCGCTGGCGCTCCTCAACGGCTGGTCAGTCTGTGCTGTCGAGTGATGCATCACTCACAGCATCTTGCCCGTTCCCTAGCATCAGGCCCCCTGTCGGCCTGTCGCGTTCCCCGTTGATCTTGCCCCGCTCCCGGCGCTTGACCGCGTGCCCCAGTGCCGAGCCGACACGTCAACCGGCCACGCAACCTCGTCCGAACGCGAGAGCCACGGCCCGGTAACCCAACGCGCTGTAAGTCTAATTATTTGAAGATATTGCCACTCGTGCCGGCCTCGCCAGACCCAGCAGCCAACGAGATCCAAGCGAAATGATGCAGACTTCCCAGTCGACGCACCTTCTCCTCCAGTAGCTTCTGCTGCAGCTCCTCCGAAAGCACTGGCACCGGTGGTGGGCCGGCCGGCCGGGGCGCTCCACCGGGCGCCTGGCCCATCGGCGGGGGCGGGATGCCGCCCACCGGTGCCATGCCGCCCATTTGGTTGAAGTATCTAGTCTGGTGCGGTGCCACCATTGGCGGACGCATGCCAGGAGGCATTCCACCCATCGGAAAGCCGCCCGGGGGCATCGGGGGCCGGAAGCCCCCGGGAGGTGGCGGTGGGCCGCCGCCCTCCATCCTAGTATCTAATTATCGAGCTTCAGAAGAGTGGTCAAAGAACCGGGCAAGTCTCTGATGGTGAGAGGAAGAGCGGGTACACAAACCCGCTTCGCACGTTGAAACTAAGCGACAAAGACTGGCAGTCGCCGCAAATGCTGGACGCCTAAGTCTAGCGAGTAACGTTGCGTCAGGACAAGGAAAACTCCCGAGTGCATGAGTCGCGATGCAGGGTGCCATGCAACTTTTGCTCGGGGCTCCGTGCATGTTCTATGTTGCTTGACGGTGAATATATGGGCGTATTACAACCATGCTAGCTCAAGCTTGGGGGTCGGCGAGCTTGCTGTGCTCCCGCGCAAATGCCAATTCCCTGCTCAGGGCCGTGCGAGCCAGCGAGGTGCCCTACATCAGCATCTTGGACGCCGACTCAGGTCTTGCTGGCGGTGCGGAGGGCTCGCGCCATGCCAGTAACGTGGCCGGCCCCGCCGCTGACTCCAGGCACTCGGACGCTGCGCGCCTGCCGGTCGCCCTCCAACTCGGCCGCTGCGCCTCGGTCCCGCTCAGCCTGCCAGTCGCGCTCTTCACCGCGCCGGGGTCCTGCAGCTCACTCACTGTCATAGTCGGCGCATCTGGGTGTGCCCACGGCCCTCCTGCTGTTGCCGCTCGGAGCTACAGCACCGACGGCCTCAACGGCAAGGGCCAGCCCGCCACCGCCTCACCCGCGTCGCCACCCACTCGTGCCGGCGCTGGCGGCAGCGGCAATGGTGGTGGTAATGGTGGTGCAGGCGCCAGCGGCCGGGGCGCACGCGAACAGCGTCTTGCTAGGCAGCTCGACCAGGCAGCCCGACAGCCGCGCTCGACCAGCGCCGCCGGCGGGCAGGACCGGCCAGGCCCGCGCGACTCCTCGGGAGGCGTGCAGGGCGGCGGCCGCACGGCCAACCATGAGCGGCCTTGGTCGCAGCACGGCAGCCGGACACCGCACAGGGTGCAGCCGCAGCCGGAGGCGCAGCCGCCGGGCCAGCAGGTGAAGCCACGTCACCTGCCAGGGCCGCGGCGCAGCCACAGCCAGCAGAAACAGCAGCAGCAGCAGCAGCAGCAGCTATCCGTGAGCGCGGCCGCGCCGTCCGCGCCGCCCGCTCAAGCCGCATCAGCACGGGCAGCTGCGCCAGCCGCTGCCGCCGCCGCTGGACCTGCGGCTCACGCCGTGTCGGGAGCTTCACTGCCGGGGCCCAGCACAAGCGCTGGCGCAATGACAGCTGGCGAAGGTGGCGGCGGCGGCGGCGGCGGCGGCGGTGGCGGTCAGGAGCAGGACCCGGCATTGGACCTGGCCCCCGAGCTGCAGGCGTTCCTGGACAGGTGGGCTCGGCACGCTGCGTGTTGTTCCGTGGTGTCAGTGAGCACCTGTGCCGGCTGGCTGTGTGGTGTGTGCGGGCTGGCTGTGTGGTCTGTGCCGGCTGGCTGTGTGGTGTGTGCGCGCTGGCTGTGTGGTCTGTGCCGGCTGGCTGTGTGGTGTGTGCGCGCTGGCTGTGTGCCGGCTGATGGGTGTGCGCTCTGCCGGTTGGGAAGTAGTTGATTGTTGTGAGGCAGCAAGAGTCAAGGGGTACAAGGTGCGTTTGCTGGTTCTCATGCTGTGCAGGGTAGTGGAAGCAGACACGAAGCTAAAGCAACAGAGCCGCGCAGCAGGCGGCGCCAGCGCCAGCAGCCGCACCAGCCGCGGTGTGCCCTTCACACACCAGATGACGGCGGCGGAGGCGACCGCCGCGTTTCTAGAATCGCAGAAGCGGCAACAAGGCCAGACACGGCCAGCGGCTCCCTCCAAACCCCCCACCAAGACCCGCACCGGCATCAGCGCCAATGGCGGCACTGACGGCGGTGCCAGCAGCACGCCTGCCCGGCTACGGCCGCTGGGCGGCCGCGGCCAGGCCATTGCAGCCATCCTGGAAGGCCGCCTGGGGCGTGCAGCCGCCTCAACCGCCACCGCCGCTGCAGCCACCACCACAGGTTGCACCGGCACCAAAACGACTGCCCCGCTCAACAGCAGCAGTGCTTTCGGCGCCGGCGGCATTAGCACCGGCGCTGGCGGCGGCGGCGGCGTGTGGGACATGCGGTACATACGGCCGCTGCCGGAGGGTCTGCCGCAGCTGGCGCGAGTGTTTCTGGCGGCATCGCGGCGGCAGGGGCTGGCGCTGCCGCTGCCCGGGGCGATTGCGGCGTACGTGGCGGCGGCGGGGCGGCGCGGGGGGCTGGACATGCGGGGCTGGGCGCTGGCGGACGTGCTGGACGTGGCGGCGTACGTGACACACGGCCAGGTGGGGTGGTGGAAGGTGGGGCATGGGGCGTAGGGCTAGGGGGAGATACGGTAGGGAGCATGGCACTGGGAACGCAGGTGGGAGCGCGGGCTGCGTGGGCGCAGGTCGCAACGAACCACACATGTCGTTAGTTGCCGTGCAGTTCAGCGCTCCAACCCCCATGCTGTAACCCCGCACGCATGACCACACGCGAGTGCAAACACAGCCTTGCGTGTGTCCTTCCATGTGCTCACCAAAACACACGACCACGGCCACGCCCACCCACACGCACGCGCAGGTGGTGCACCGAGGCTTTATTGAGCAGCTGCGGCGCGCCCTGTTGGACCGCTGGGGCGAGCTGGGTCCGGGCCAGCTGTCGGAGCTGCTGGCGGGGCTGCACCGCCTCAACACACACGACCGGCTGGGCGCACACAGCAGGCCCGGGCAGGGCGCCTCCGGCCTGCTGCGCCTGCTGGTGATGGAGGCCGACGAGCACGTGCGCGCCGCGCTGGAGGCCACGCGGCAGGCGCGCAGCGCGGCGCCGCCGCCGGCGGCGCGCGCGGTGGCGGCGGCGACTACGTCGCCGCCGCGGCGGGGCGCCGGGGCCGGCGCGGGGCGGACGGTTGTGGGGGCAGTGGCGGCGGGTGGGGGTGCAGGTGGCGGGGACAGGAGCCGGGTGCTGCCGCCGGGTGCGCCGCTGCGGCTGGCTCGCGCCTACGTGTCCTTCCTGGCTGCCGCCGCCGACCGGCGCCAGAGCTGGTCGCTGTGTGTGACGCTGCGCGGCACGTTGCAGCAGGCGGTGCAGCTCATGGCCGCGCCTTGCAGTCCTGGTAGCAGCGGCGGTGAGGCCGGCAGCCGCAGCAGCAGCGGTAGCAGCAGCGACGGTAGCAGCAGCAGCAGCAGCAGCAGCAGCAGCAGCAGCAGCAGCAGCAGCGGCGGCGGCGGCGGGGGCAATGCGAGCGCAGTCAGAACGGCTGGTGACGTGAGGGGCGGCGGGGGAGCAAGCGGCGGCGGCGGAGGCGGAGGCGGGGCTGCGGCGCCGTGTGAGCTGGATGACCCGGTGGCGGTGCCGGCGGATGAGCTGGCGAGGCTGGTGGCGGCGATGCAGGTGCTGCCCAAGTCCGAGTGCGAGCAGCTGAGGGCGGAGATGAACAGGTGCGCGTGTGGTGGTGGTGGTGGTGGCGGCGACGAGAGCGGGTGGGGGGGAGAGCTGGGCTGCTGGAGGGGACGGGAGGGAGCGGTGGGGGCTGATAGTAGGCTGACAGCGGTCTGGTGGGACCCCAATGCGGTGGTGACACAGCTGCCCCCGATCCTGTGACCGCAAACCTCTTCGTTTCCTTCACTTGCATTTCATGCAGTATATGCGTGTGTATTTCTGTGCACTGCCTGCCGTCCGCAGGTGCGGGGACGCACTGCTGCGCCGCGCACCGCAGCTGTCGCGGCCGGCCCGGACGCTGCTGCTGGGGGCGCTGCAGGAGGCGGGCGGGGCGGACTGGGAGCTGCGCGGCCCGCTGGCGGCACGGCTGGTGGAGCTGCAGGCTGGGGCGGAGGCTGAGGCGCGGCAGCAGCAGCAGCAGCATGAGCAGCAGCAGCAGGCCCTCAGGCCGGAAGCGTAGGGGCGTAGGGGTTGAGGGTGGGCTCCGAGGTGCCAGAGCTGCATTGCGTGGTGCCTGGGAGCGGTGACTGCGGTGCATGCTAGGCCGACATGTGTGTGTGTGTGTGTGTGTTAAAAAGCACAAGAAGAATAAGCGCAAAGACTGCAGATGTGCAGCAGCAACACGACCAATATGTGGGTGTGTGGGTGTGGGTGTAGGCCGCGTACTTGCAAGGGCATTCTGTGCTAGGCACGTGCGGTGTGCGACGGGTGCACGTGTGTAACACGTCCTGTCATCCAGGTCACCTGTGGGGCTGCAAGCACGGTTATGGCAGAAGGATCACCAGGGCAGATGAGGTGACCGGGCGCGCCTCAGAAGGGCCCAGCGGGGCTGACCGGGCTGTCCAGCCTTGCTTCACTCAAACCCAGGGGATGTCCACCCTTGCTTCGCTCAAACCCAGGGGATGTCCACCCTTGCTTCTCTCAAACCCAGAAGTGTGGGCAGAGCGGGTTTGTACCTGACAAACCTTGGCACACTCGCGAGGACTGTACACCTTGCATTCTTGCGTGGCAGGTGCAGGAGCGGGCAAGCATGGGGCGGGGGCTGGCGGGTACGGCGTTAGGGACCGTTGGTGCGTTCATTCTGAAGCTCGTTGCGCTGGCCTTTGTGATAGCCACGTTACAGGCCGCATTTGCAGGCAATCATTGGCTCTGAAGGCCTCCAGCGCCCCAACTCAGCTGCCGCTGCAACCGTCTGCAGTCACCCACCCACCGTGCAGGTGTATGATGTCGCTCGCTGTGGGCTCTGCACACGTCCGCGTCCTTCCCAGCTCGGCTACCCTACCTGACCCTGAACTGCTACTTTTACTCGTCGGCACGGTAACCCCGGTGTTCGACGGCCTTGACGTCGCAACTTGATTGTTGAGTGTTGGGGTCTGGGATTACACTGCGCACTGGGGACTACGCCAACCTGCCCCTTAACCTGTCCCATCGCACCCTGCCTGACTGTGAACTACTACCGCCTTGCTCCACCCCCAGTGTCCGGTATTCCATCACGGCAATTCTACACGCCCATGAGGCGTTGGCTACAGCAACAATGTGTGACATATACACGCAGGTCCGAATGTGTGACATATACACGCAGGTCCGAATGTCCCACGTGCGTCAAGCAGCCGCTCCCCCTCACAGCCTCACTGCCGGCCGCAACCTACAATGCGCAAGCAAGCTCCCGTAGTTCAAGCAGCACTCAAGTGCGAACACCTCAAACAGCCTTATTGACAGCAACACTGTGGCGTGAACACATGGACACAGACTCAACCCGCGGACAGTTGTGACCTGAGTAGCACCAGGCTTGCTTGCTCGCCCCTTCAATTAACGTCGGTGGCCTCCACCCGCCATCCTCGCACATGCGTTGCTCTACCGCATTCAAATCCGCCTGCGCATCCCTACCACCACAGTGTGGGCACCGGCGACGCCACCGGGCCGTCTGCAACCTCGCTTGCTGGTCGCGGCCCGGCGCCACCCGCGCAAGCAACGGCGCCTGCAGCTGCCGCCCGAACGCCGCCTCACACGCGGCCAGGTGCTCACTCGAATGCGCTGACGTCGCCCTGTCCCTGGCGCAGCACCTCGGGGTCGCCGCTGGTGAAGTCCACCACACTGCTCTCCACCACCACACGCCGGCCCACATCCACCTGCAGACGGCAGAAGCAGCAGGGTCGGGGGTTGGGTCACTGCCAAGCCCCAAGGCCAAGCCCACGCAACCGAGCTGGGAAGTGCGGACAGCGCAGTGCCGTGTCGGCGGTAAGAGAGCACGACGACGGTTAGGTCACGATTAGCCAGAGCCACCGGAAGCTAACCACCGACACTGCCCATCAATTCTCCCTACGGCCCCAGTTTGGGCTGGTATCTACAACCCGCCCCCCGACGCCCGCTCCGAACTCCCCTATCTCCCACCCCACCCCCACATCCAGCCCGCCCGCCAGCCACGCACCACGAAGTCTATCCCCTTGCTGCCGTACGCCTCCAGGATGGAGCCGCAGTCGGGCACCTCGGTGTCGGGCGACAGCACCTCGGGCACGTGCACGCTGGTGCACAGCAGCGCGCCGCCCACGCCGTCCAGCAGCGCCTGCGGGCCGCACGGGCACAAGCGGCGGGCACGAGCAAAGGCATGAGCAAAAGCACGAACACGGCTTGGGCAAATTGGGGCAGAAGCCAGGAATGTGTTGGTGCCACGCACGCACCGCCAGCGCCGGTCGGGGGATGTGAGCGGCCCCGCACCACGCGCCCTTGATGTCACGACCGTGCCAAGCGCTTCCGCGGCGCCGAGCTTCTCCCTCCTATCCCAAACCCATCTCAGGCGTGACAACAACCGCCCTGGCCCGACAACACGTGCCTCCCGGCCGCCGCAGCCCTGCCTGCGCACCTGGCACACGGCGTCTGCCGGCATGCGCACGCCCACGCTCTTGCGGTGAATGTTCTTGCCGCTCATGAAGTCAATGCACTGGGGGGGCAGGTTCTTGGTGGCGGGCAGCACAAACGTGTACTGCGGGGGGCCGGGCGATTGGGAGGGGAGGCCACAGGAGGGGGGCACGTGGGCGAGCGAGGTTGCACTGGTCGGAACGTGCAGGGGCCGCCGCACACACAGTTGGCCTCGTTCACGGCCCACCTGGCCTCTTACCTCCCTCCCAGACTCCCTGCCCCAGCCCTCAAAGCCACATCGACAGGGCTGCACCCTCCCCTCTGCACATGCCCCGAACCCCTCCACCGTGATGTACCCGTGCCACACAGCCCCGCGCCGCCCGGCCTCCCCGGGCCCCGCCTGGTTCCACTCCTCTCTCTCGCTCACCGGCCCGGGCAGCAGGCGCCGTGCCACGTTGAACCAGTTGGCGGAGGCGGTGGTGGGGAAGCCGGTGGTGTAGGTGGTGATGGTGGAGAGCGAGGGACACAGGATGGACAGCGGCTTGCGCGCGTCCATCTCCTTGACGCTGTACAGCCGCAGTACGGCGTCCCTGTTGTGCAGGTCGCACACGATAGCGGGCAGCGTGTCGGTGGGGATCACGCCCACGCCGCCGGCCTGCGTACGGAAGGGTAGGGGCACAGGTGTGGTGTGTGTGTGTAGGGGAGGAGCGGCAGGCGCTGTGAGGCTGAGCAAGACAGGACCAGGGAATCGAGCGCCACGACGTGTCGGTCGACGAAGTGATGCGGCGCGGTCCTGCTGCAGGATTGTGACGCGGTGTGCGGTGTGGACTGTGCAGCTGCCCGTGGCTAGCCGGGCCGCTGGGCTGGGTGCCTGGTAGAGCTGACGTGGCAGGCTGTGGCGTGTCGATAACGCTCCGGAACTCTACCGGAACGCTTTCTGGCCGGATAACTCCTCGGAGCCGCCCCGGCCGCTGGACAGCTGCGACCTCCCCGCAGCTGGCTAGACGTTTGTGGTGCAGGCCCCTCCTGACCACAAGGCACGGCCTGTCGTGCTCACCTTAATGAGCTGCACCACCTCGTCCAGACGCCAGGCGTTGCTTGCGTCCGGCTCCACATGCACGACGAGCGGTTCTTTCCCTCTCTGGCCTGCAGCTCCCGAGTACTTGAGCCGTTTCTGCAGCTTCTGATAGGCCACGACAACTAGTTTGCCACGGCCATTCGGCATGCCCGCAGGAGCCGCTCGTCGCCCAGACCTTGCCGGGCTCGACGAGCCCGAGAACGCTACATGTCTATGCTGCAGCATGGAACCCAGGACAAGGATCCGCAATAAGGTGCGGCTGTCCGCTGCAAGTGTTTCGCAGCAGCTGAAGGCTCAAGTCAAGACCCGGCTGTGTATATTGTGAGAAAGTAAAAGAATAAACAAGTGGAATATGACGTCCATACAGCAAGTAGTGTTTGGACCCAGATGGACATGCCAGGCCTTATTTTCCTAGGACCGCTGAGCTGCCAGAGGCTTGCTACCATCTCTCCGCGTGTCGTTGGGCTGCATGTCTGGTCGGAGGAGCTCGCACAGCTCCTCTGCTCCCCGCTGTTCCCGGTTCTCGCGCCATTGCTCGCGAAAGTGGTCGGGACGGATGAACTCTGTGTCGATCTGTATATACACATATACAGTGATGGCGCAGGGTTAGTTTGCGCTGCAAGAGTGCTTGTCGCCATCGCACGCTAGGCATGACAGCCCTTGATCGCGGTGCGCCCTGGCAGTTTGAAGGCCACTTACGTACAGTGCTGCAGCTCCGGCAATGAAGATGCCGCCCAGCATGGCCTGCCGGCGCTCCCATAGGTTCATCGACGCCCACGCTTCCTTAAAGCCCATGCTTGCGCTGGTTGTGTTGCTTATCTAGTTAATGATTGTGGAGATATAAGTAGATGCTGCAATGTAAGGGGGGGGGGGGGGGGAAGGGCCAGGACAGCACTGACAGGGAGAGACTCCGGCACGGTCTCATTCCGGCGCTTCCATGCCGACCCCGCTCCGACCCCGACCCCGTCGCATCCTGCCCCGGCCGGCAGGGGCAGGCTCCGGCGCGTGCAGCGGTTCATGGAAGTTGTACTGCTTCGCAACGTGAAGTATTGCTTTCCTACGTAAAGCGCACACAGCCCCGGCGTAGCGACTCAGTGGCAGGCGGCGCGGGACTGCGGGACTGCACGACACATTGTGGACGTGCAACCGTGTCATGCCTAGTGTCCATAACACCAGACCCTTGTCCGCAAAAGCAACATCGAAACCACTTCCATATGCACAACTTGCCCTGGCAACCTCAGAGTTCTACTGACACAGAGACAATCGAACTATAGTCCTTCAGCACACCGCTCAACAAGTAAATCGAGGACCGGGCCAAATAACACAAACAATCCGCTCCGAGTTTTAATCGGAGGGTTACAGGATAGCAAAGGGGAACGCCAAGTGGAGTTTCCGGCCAGGCAGACACCATCATGGGTGCCGCCAATGAAAACATTCACAGTAAGTGGTGCGTGGTAGCTTAGGTTATGGGCGCGATGGCGCTCTCACAGCGCACGGACGTTCGATGGAAGGCCGGCATGGACGCCTTCTTAGCTCCTAGTGCTGCGGCCAGAGCAGTTTCAGCAGTACCTATAAGAGAACATTGTATACATTTTCCTCGCTGATAGTGACCGACGGCATCCGACGAGAGACCATGAAGAAGGAGACCCTGGCCCGAGAACGGTCGCTAGCAGCACAATCACCGTGAGTATCTGGAATGGATGCCGAGTCGGATGAGCTGGGATAATGCTGGCGGGTAGTCGAAATGTGACCAAGGGGAGCGGGAGGGGCAGGGAGGGGTGGCGTCGACTGAGCGGCCGTGTCGGCAAACCCCCCACACGCCTGGCCTGGCCTCACTGGCGCAGGTACTGTGATCTGTCCTGAGGGTCGCAAGCTAACCCAGCAGCCCCCCATCGTAGAGGGATTCACTCAGCCACCCCGCTCCCTTCTTCTCCTGCTGTGCCGGTTCCTTCCTTCTAACCACTACCCCCTCCCTTCCTCCCTCAAACCCTCCCTCAACCCCGCCTCCTCCCACCGCATCCTCCTCCCTCCAGGTACATGGCTCAGGTGGCCACCTATCGTGCCCGCAACCCGCCGCTGGACCACAGCCGCCTGATGCAGGACCCCAAGGTGCAGGACTGGGCCTCCATCGCCGGCACGCGGCGCTCGCTGGCCACCAACGTGCCGGACGGCGGCCCGCGGGTCAACGTCAACCTCCTCAAGTGAGGGCAGAAGCCGGCGTCGGGTGAAGGGGAAGGAAGGGCGCAGGCGCGCAGGACGGCACGAGGCTAGGCAGCTACGGGGCACATTGTTTGGGGTACTATGGGACCCCAGGCAGGCCCAAAGAGCGAAGTTCGCGGTCATCCTGTTGACAGTGGTGCGCGACGATTCCACCTGCCTCCGTGCCTGCTGAACCGCCCGGACCCCGCACGGCTGCACCCCGCCAGGTACAAGCGTGACGCGGACTTCATCTCCACCACCCCCTACGACGGCGGGCCGTCCTACAACGCGGAGACGTGCATGCAGAACTGGGCGGAGGACCGCCGCGACAAGCACTACAAGTCGGGTGAGTGAGGAGTCAGGCCGCCGCATCGGGAGGCAGTGCGGGCGCAGGAGTGGCGAGTGGGCGAGCGGGCTATCAGGCTAAGCGCCAGCATGGCGCAAGCGACGCTGTGCGGAGCCAGTCCCGCCCCGTTAACCAAATGCATTACTGCATTCATGGGCCTGTGCTCACCCCACATTCCTGTCATGCCGCCCGCCCGCCCCCCCTTCAAAACTCCAACCCCAAACCCTAACCCCCCACCGCTCCTCGTCCTTAGGCTTCCACCCCAAGGAGCTGCGGCGCTCCACGCGCTACGACAGCGAGTACTCGGCCCGCTTCAAGCCTACCAGCGCCGACTACGTGGGCCGCCTCACACACACCTACAACACCACCAGCCGCTTCGAGGGGCTCACGCGCGTGGGCACCAACGGCATCGCGGCGCCGGTGCTGCCCAAGCGCTCGGCGGACACGTCGGGCGAGCACGTGTTCTACGCCAAGGACGGGTACGGCCCCACGCCCTGGATGGACCACACGGCTCCCACGGCGCGGGGGCGGTTCTGGGTGGGCACAGCGCCGCACGTGGCGCACGACACCATCACGCACAGCACGCTGCGGTCCGAGCCGCTGGAGTTCCAGCAGCGCTGCCCCACTGAGGGTGAGCCGGCGCCTGTCGGCGAGGAGCGGGGCGGGGCGGGAGTTGGGTGTGGAGGTTGGAAACGTGGAATGCCGATGTGGGGCTTGGACGGGGGCCAAGGTGTTCAAGGGTCAGCGGGGATGGGGGGGGGGCGGGTGGACGCGGCGAACCAATTGTGTCGCCTCCAGGACACACCGGTCACTGGAGTTGCGTGCGGTCACGTACGCCTGATGCGCAATCCTCAGCCTGGGTCCCTTCTGCCATCATTTATCCCGCAGACGCTCGCTCCAAGATCCTGATGGGCAACAAGCCGCTGACGCACGAGAGCGACCGCACGCTGCGCATCCGCGACGACCTGGTCGCTACCAACACCTTCACACGCACCTGGCGCACCATGTACCAGTCTGACCACGTGGACTTCAGCCGCCGGCCCGCCACCGTGCGGTGATGAGTAATGATGGGGCGAGGGGACGAGGGGACGGGCTAGGATGGCTGTGTCGGCGTGTGGAGCGGCGGCAGCAGGGCAGACAACGACAAGGGCGGGGGCATGGCATTGGGGAGTCAGGGTGCCATGCAAAAGTGCCAGCGCGTGACTTGTGGGCTGGGAAGATAGGTTGTACGAGACCTTGTGGCGGCAGGATGGGCGGCTGGCGCCGCAGATGTGCGCGGCTGCATACGTGATTCAGCGGAGGGGGGCCTAATGCGTTCGTTGCGGAATGTGTGGGCGTACTCAGGGACGCACAAAGTGAGCGAGAGTCGGGTGGTCGTGCCAGGAGATGTGCGGAGTGCCGTGGTACCGCGGATGAGCTGGGTGGAAGGCCACATGAACCCGTAGTGCGCAAAAGAGTAGAGGCAGGATTGTACGCGGCAGCGTTGTGTTGTGAGACAGGCAGGTATTTGTAGATAGCTTGTAGGCAGTTGCGGGCTGATCTGATCAGGTGAAGCCAGGTTTGCATGTACGGGGCGACGGGATAAGAATGCGGATGTTACAGAGGGGACGGGATTAGGGGTTACGTGGGCATGGGGACCCCCAGCAATTGAACTGAGCTGTCCATATGGCACTGACTTATGCAACCGTGATACCACTGACTTCTTTTGCCTTGGGCCAGAATGGCTGACTACAGGGGCACCCCTGGCTGACTAGGACATGGACTGACGGCGTCTTGACAACCGGCAAGTCTGTAACACCCATGTACGCAGCCTGCCTGTACGCATGTGCCTACACGGATGGCCCAGCATCCTCCTACCACCCCGGCCCGACATCAATGCGCTCTCCCCTGAACCTGCACCCGTGCCGCCGCAACACAGTGGCTCCGTCGCGTGCTCCAATTCTCTAGCCTCACGTCCTCGCATATTGGCATGTAATCTAAGGTTTCCATAGTGCACTGCCCATGCTTGTCCGCGTCCTCAAACATGCGTGCCTCAATGCGTGGCGGCTCAGTGGGGCTCAGTGGGTGATGGCTGGCGGGGTGACGGCTCAGTGGGGCTCAGTGGGGCTCAGTCGTGGGCTAAGTGGGGCTCAGTGGGTGATGGCTGGGTGACGGCTGGGTGACGGCTCAGTCGTGGGCTCAGTGGGACTCACTCACTCTACCCTCCCGACGGTGCAGGGACGTGACGTCAACTCCGCAACCAACATCCGGCACGCGCTGGTGGAAATGCTGCTGGGGCACAAGCGACCTGCATCGCTGCAGACTGGCGGCGGTGGCGGCGGCGGCGGCGGCGGCGGCAGCGGCGGCGGCGGCGGCGGCGGCGGCGGCGGCAGCAGTGGGGGCGCGTGCGCGCATCTTGGTAGCGGAGGGGGCGGGAAAGGCCACGTGGAGGAGAGCGCAGCGCCGCCCAAGAAGCGGCGCAAGCGCGCAGGCTGAGGAGCCGGCTGGCGGTGTCTAGGTAGCGGTCTGCGGTGGGGCTGGCAGGGCATGCGTAGCGGCATGACAAGTAGTGCGGCTGTTGACAACTGTGCTGCGTCTGGCTGCGGTTGGCTCTGCTGTGGCATCGCGACTGCTAGATAGGCACCTGGTTTGGCTATGTGCCTGTGGAAACCGACCCCGGCTATGTCCGGGCGATGAGGTTGTTCGGCCTCAGACTGTGGAGGGGCTCAGCCCCTTTTCCCGTGACCGGGGAACACTTGTTACACCAAACAGCACCAACTTGATAAGACCTGCGACGCCTTCCGCAGTTATAAGCGACTGATAATTTGAGTGCTCTCAACCGCAGCTCTTAAACAATAGCTGGACCTCGGAGCTCAACAGCCCTTGCATCGGTTGCGAACATCCCTTGTCTGGGGCAGGCCTCGGCGATGGCCAACTGGTCCACAACGCTTGATGGCCTTTCTGGCTTGTCGGCGGTGCAGAAGGGCAACGCGCGACTCATCCTAATGGAAAAATCTGAAAAGGAGGCCTCGCTGCTCGTGTCTGGTGACCCTGACGTGGCTGCCGAGGCAATCAAGGCGCTCCTTCGCAAAGCAGGTCAGTCTGGAGCATCAAAAGAGCTTATACAGTCTCGTACTTCCGGAGAGCCGCTTGCGTGCGCGCCTGGAACGCGCAGCGGAGTGCATCTCGTAATTTGCTTCTGCCGCCCTCACCTGCGCCCCTGCTTGTGCCCGCATGCGTTTGGTGGTTGCTGCGTGTCTGTTTAAGCGTTCCCAAACCAGAACGCTGAGCGCTCCTATGTATTCCGAATTGCGTGCAGGAGGTGCTTCGCTCACGTCGCCCATCCCGCGTCAGTCCACCAGCGCCTCGTGGTGGTGGCCCGCCTCGTGGCTCAGACCCGCGGCACCTCTGGGGTCCGGAGGGCAAGGAGCAGGCGACGAGGGCTGTCAGCAGCAACCGCAGCAGCCATCGCAACAGCCGCATGAGCATGACAACACCTCATCAGTCACAGCGCCCACCAGCGTGCCTGTCAGTGCTGCAGGCTCGCATTCAGGATCCGAGCAGGACACGCCGGCCACCGCCACATCAAGCAGCTGGCCCAGCTCCTCATCTCCCCCATGCCAGCCGCTGTCCAGCTGTCGTCAACGCCGCTCACACCCTGCTGCTCGCCAACAGGCATCGGCATGACAGGTATCCCCTGTCTCCCCCACGCTCTCAGTCCCTCCGTATACATAGTATGAACTTGCTGGTTAAGTGGGTGGGCGGTTTGCGCTCGCCGCAGGTCGGGTTTGGTGATCCAGCCGGCGAGCACGATGTCTTTTCAGGAACATGCCTGCCTGCGTCGACAAAAAGTGCCAAATGGATTTGGCTGGGGCAGCTGGGGATTTCGCGGGGGGAGGTAGGAATTTGGCCGGGCCAGGTAGGGGATTCGGCCGGGGTATGTCAGGATTTGGCCGGGCCAGGTAGGGATGCGGCCGGGCCGGCTGGGAAATGTTGCCGGGCCAGGTAAGAATATCTCGCGGCTCAGGATGTGTGCCCGGGGGACACCCCCAGAATTTGGCCGGGCGAGCGGTACTGCATCCCTCCGATGGGGGATACCTTTCTGGCGTCGGGGAAGCCCCCTATCCGCCCCCAAGGCCCGTACCGCAGTGGTCGTACAGTCGGACTGCGGATTTAACCCGCTGGCAAGCCGCACATAGAGTTAGATTTACAGTCGGAGTGTCATATCAACCAGAATTGAGGAAACCGTGAGTGCATGTTTTGGACGGTGGCTCCACAGCGGGCGAGACCGGGTTGCACGCAGCATGGTTTCATTTTGCCTTGGGCCAGAATGGCTGTCTTGCCGTCTTGGACATGGACTGACGGCGTCCTGAAGACCGGCAAGTCTGGAACAGCCTGCCGCGCAGCCTGCCTGTACGCATGTGCCTACACGGATGGCCCAGCATCCTCCCGCCACCCCGACCCGACATGCATGCGCTCTCCCCTGAGCCTGCACCCGTGCCGCCGCAACACAGTACCTCCGCCGCGTGCTTCCATTCCCTAGACTCACGTCCTCACATTCTGGCACTAGGAGTTGCATAGTGCACTGCCCATGCTTATCCGCGACCTCAAACACGCTTGCCTCGATGCCCAGCACGGGACTATCCGCCCAGCTACCGCACTCGCAGCTTAGTTGCTTCACACCCGCCACGGTGCGCCAGCTGCCGGCGCCGTCGCTGCCCGCGTCACCCCTGCTTCATGAGCCTGCATGCAGAAGGAGGTTGGGTGCGGCGATGCGGTGGCCCGGCGGTCAGCGGGCAACTGGGCAGCGGCACAGGCAGTTCAGCACCAGCGTGTGTGGAGGGCGCCCCAGCTGTGGCTGCGGTGGCGCCCAGCGCAACCCAGTCCTTCACATGCTGCCTGCTCTTTGCTCACGGCAATGTGTCAAATGTCCCGCACGCGCCCCGAAGAGCGTCAATGCGCATCGTAGGCCACAGAGCCACACATGCATCGTCGCATCTGTTCGGTTTCAATCCCCTCCCTTTTTGCTTTTGTCAATTAATTCGCACCTGCGCTTGACGTACTTCTCCCGGATCTGCCCCGGCGTCATCAGCAGCCGGTCTAGAGCTGACACCTCGCTCCAGTCTAACCGCCGCGACGCCTGCCAACAGAGGAGCACACAGAAGCCCCGGGGCGGGACGGGCCTCGCGAGTTCAGCGCCCGGCAGTGGCTGGTGAGTGGCAGCCAGCTCCGCCCAGCTGCACCGGTGCACTTCGGGCTTGAGCCCGGTGCCTGTCTGTTTCAACGTGTAAGGAGCGTGGCCGCCGCTGATGCGACGGGCGCATATGCTCCAGCGCTGCCTGGCCTTCCTCCGGACAGCACTGAATTGGCAGCACCGTCCAACCGCACGACACGCAGGGCCGCCTATGCCCTGACCCCCTCTGCCCACCCGGCCTGTACTCCGCCCCCTAACGCCGCACCTTGTAGTCTGCCACCGTCTTAGGCATGTTCGCCATGGCCTCCGCCACCTGCTTGGCCCGGGCAGCCCGCTTGGCCTCCTTCGCCTTCTGCCGCTCCAGGTACGCCTTGCACCCCGGCGGTGAGGGCGGTTTCCCCGGAACGATGTTCTCATATGGCCATTGCTGACCTATCGCATAGAATTGTTCTCGTAGTCTAAGCGCCTCGGCAGCGCCGATGAGCGGAGGCAAGAGTTTATCGCCATCACGACGCGGGAGCAGCGCTTTCGCACCTAACCGAGCTAATAGGTGTGCCATTGTATCTTCTTCATACTTGTATGAGCCACAACTATTGGCTTTGTGGAAAGTGGACCGATGGCGATTGCTGCTCCCATGCCGACTGGATCGATTCGTGCGTGTCAAAAATGCCACGCCAACTACAATATCTTGGGAGTGTATGTCTTGAGTCTCTATTATCCCAGCGAGGGAACGGGGGTTACAGGGTTTGGAGACTGGCGGGTGTCATCAGCATCTCGATGTAAATCATCAGCAACCTCACCACGCCACGGCCCCGCAAACTCACCAGCATCAATTCACTTAACCACCCTATCGCCTAACCGCAAGACAATCCAGCAATGTCGCAGCAGCTCCGCCCCAAGGGTCATATGCCCGGATCAACACCCCGTTTAGTGCCCCCGACCCTATCAATATGGCTCCCCAGCGCATTGCAACGACCGCCACCACGTCCTCCCCCTAGTGGCAGCTGCCCGAGTATGGCGCCCCTGCCACTGCTGCCAGTGCGGCTGCCCACTGTTGCTGGTGCTGCTGCGTAATGCTGCTGCCTACTGCCACGGCGAGAAGGGCGCCGGGTGCAGGAACGACGAGGTGAAGTGCTGCACGCCGGGCGTCACCGCGCCAATGGTCTCGCGCCACTTGGGCACCGTGCGCGCCGCCTGCCGCGCCCTGTGGAGCAAACAACGAAACCCCCGTTGGCGTGCAATTGTGTGAGTAGCCGCATCCAGGGGCTGTGAAACTTCCCGCATGCGCGCTGACACCTCGATGAGGGTTCCAGGCGTGACCGGCATCCCCGCCCTCCCGCGGCCCCTGCCCGCACACCCCACCGGCCTCACACACCGCCCACTCACTGGATGCAGGCCTGTGCGGAGGGGTAGCGCCACAGCTCCACCACATGGTTCAGCATGCCCACGTCCTGTGCGTGTGTACGGGTTTGTGTACGGCACACGTGGGGACACACACCCACGCGCGCGTGTTTGGCACTCCGTCGGTCTTTCGCTACACTGTGCACATACGGATGGGTACACGGCCGCCTGGCCGGCTCCCCCACCAGTCTACCCCCATGCGACTCTGCGCATTCTCACACGCCGGTGTCCGTCTCTGACGCCACACATACCCACACAACCACGTGACCCCGCCACACGCCCACTCACAGTGTAGCCAAAGAACACGAGCTTGCCGTCCGGGTCCTTGGCCACCTTGTGGGGCAGCCTAAGGGTGCATGTGTGCAAATGTGAGACGGGTGACAGTGAGGTGCGCGTTTGTGGCAAGGCGGTCGTGCATGTTTCTAAAACCGGGGGGCCTTCAATCCGCTCCGTCTTGGCAAGCCAGGCCGTCCGTATCCCCGACGATTTACCGGTACCCCGCCCCAAAGGTTTTCGTCTGCCTCTTCCTCCGCCATTCTCCTGCTCCTCTTCCTCCTTCCCTGCCTCTGCCCCTCTTCCCCTCCCCCCCGGTCCCTCACCCCGCGCTGAATGCCTCCACCAGCTTGGGCACGGAGCCGTACCCGGGCGACAGCTGGTAGGAGCGCAACTCGTACACAACCTGCATGCAGGTGCAGGCGTGTATGCAGGTGTGTGAATGTGTGGGTGGTGGTGGGGGCAATGGTGGAATGGCGCTGACACATGTATCCCTCCCAGCCAAACCGGCCCCCATGCCGCCGCCCCAACGCACCGCACCTTGCCGCTGCCGGTCTTTGGTGGCGCCTGGAACTGTGCCGTGGGCGGCAGCTGCAGCGCGGCGTAGATGGGCCGCGCCTCCAGCATCACCTTGTTCTCCTGCAGCCACCAGGTGCAGCCCGTGTGCAGGTGCAGGTGCAGGTGCAGGGATTTTAGATTGACGCGCCCGCCCATTGCACTGCATTTTCCCACAGGCCCACACAGATCCACACACATGTCCCACATTGACATACACGCGCATACGCCTGCTGTTGCTGCGCTCTCACAACGCGCGCGCACATACACATACATACACACACGGTACAGCCCTGCATTTTTCGGTCCCTTCTGCTCTCTGAGACACACCTGGTACTGTACGTGCGGGCGGCTTAGCTCAATGAACTTGCGCCAGCGCGGGTCCCTCAGCGCCGCCGCCCGCACCGCGTCGCGCTGGTCAAACGAGTCGTAGGCGTACAGGTGCGTCACGCGGTGCAGGCAGGAGCCCACGTCGCACGTGAACAGGCCCAGGAAGGCTGACGCGTGCAGGAGGGAGAGGCGGGGGAGGTGTCAGGGGCCGGGCCGTCAGGTTCAAGGAGGAGAGGTATGGGTACAGTATGGGGGGTTCCTTCCCTTGTTGCTCCCTGACATGCTGAACCCCCCCACACCCACACCCACCACAACCCACACACACAGCATCGCATATGCTGTCCTGCGTAATTCCGTCCATCTGCTCTCTGACATGCTAAATTGCCCCACACAAACACACACGTACACACACTACTCACGCAGCAGCTGCTTGCGCACGTCCGCGTACTCGGCGCTGACGTCCATGAAGGCCTTGACGCCCTCCGGCTTCAGCGTGTACTCCCGCACCTCAATGAGACCAGGCGCGGAGGAGGCAGCAGCAGGAGCAGCTGTAGCTGCAGCGGAAGTAGCAGATGAAGATGCGGTAAAGCCGCGCAGGCTGCCGGCAAGGCCGGCCAGCCAGGCGGGCGCAGGCTGAGCCGCGGCCATGCGCACCGCGCTTTGGAGCAGCATGTTCAGTGGATGAATTGGCTGCTGTGTTCGGGCTGTGAAGGTTGTGGGTAGATTGCGCCCTGGGAACTGTAAGCGTATTCGGACCCTAATCACGGGGGGCGAAGCTGACCTAGGATCTGGGAGGAGATGAAGCAAACAGAGCGGAACCCTGCAACCAGCAGAAAGGTGGAAGGCGTGAAAGTTGCTTGCAACGGTTGCTAGCTTGCTGCACACAGCGCATGCAGTTGGGCATGGCAGCAGCCTTGGCAGGATTTCTGGGGGCCGGCCACGTTGGGTCAGCACGGCACGCAATGTGGCAGCAAAGACTGGCCACCAGTCCGAACCCCTCAAGCGCCCGAGCTCACCTTTCTATTGCTGGTTAGCTGCAGGCGCAGAGCCCGGTATGTCAATCAGCGTTGCGAGTTGCCGATACGCCTCAACTACTGTGGCCATGTTGCCATTTAGCTCGCGGATAAGCGTCACGTTCCGTAGGAGGGATTCCGGAGTACGCAGCTCGTGGTTGCGGTTGATTTCGCTAATTAGGAGCTTGTTACGGTCAAGAACCTCCTGCACAGACTCAAGACGCTGAAAGCCAGGCCAACTGGGAGTATACTCAGTGCCAGCCATGGACTGCCATAAGCATTCGTGGCTTGCAAACGGCGAATGCCACTGAGACCTGGCCGAATTGGCATGGCGTCAGTTCCATGCAGAATCCAGCTGGAGCCCTGCAAACAAACAGTGATTCCTTGTAGGTTGACACACCCATATCGAGTCTTTAAAGCACTTACTTAAAGCTAGAGTCGGATAGGTCGGCTGGCCGGCGCGCACGCATTCCATGCAGTCCTCTGCAAGAAGCCCGGCGAGTCCCCCTAACTGCAAGCATGAAAAGCGGGGAGCGTGTAACCTCCAAGGGTTAAGGCGGAGGGCTGCATGGGCGGTGGCGGGGTGCGGCACGAGCGGCGCAGGTTGGCCCGCTCTCGCCCACGCTTCCCGGGCAGCGGCACGGCCTAGCTGCCGGCAAGCCCCCAGCTGTCGCCCAGCAGGCCGAGCACCTGCACCGCGGGGCATGGCGTGTCGAGGGACGGAGTATGACAACCCTGCCCTGTACTCGAGTGAAGACGCGGTGCGGAAATTCGGTTCGGCGCGGGAGGAGGGGGCAGTGCAGGATGAAGGACCGGCATGCGTGCTGGCGGGCTGCGCCACTCTGTGTGTATCAACGGTATTTCACTCACAAGATCCTTTTATGTTTTGGGGGTTACACACGTCACGCAATGCGCTTTGCTGAGGGAGTCGATTTGCCGTGCGCAGCCGTGTTCCGCTATGTGTGTGCATGGGTCATGAGTCACAGTCGCTTGTTCATTCACATGTTTTGGCCCCGCTGACGCTGCTTTGCCTCGCACGCGTTGCAATACGCGCAGTTCTCGCTGTCCTCCTATTGGAACGA
This sequence comes from Chlamydomonas reinhardtii, assembly GCF_000002595.2. Classification (NCBI taxonomy): domain Eukaryota; kingdom Viridiplantae; phylum Chlorophyta; class Chlorophyceae; order Chlamydomonadales; family Chlamydomonadaceae; genus Chlamydomonas; species Chlamydomonas reinhardtii. The sequence continues at coordinate 2,674,914 of NC_057004.1, read as the reverse complement.
TCGCTACAAGCGCGAGGGCGGCGCGGCCTTCGAGTGGTACCGCGACTACAATAGCCTGGAGCCGGTGCTGGACAGGTGGGGCGGCACGTGGGGTGGCGGAGGGTGGGCGGGAAGGGACTGGGCTGCGGGTGGGCACATGGCGGTGGAGCGAGAGGGGGAGCGAGAGGTCATTGGAGCTGGACCTGTTGGCCGATGCCGCTGGTCGATGCGGGCATTGGCGGTGACGTGCATGGGCTTCTTCCCGAGCGCGTCACGTCAGTCCAGGTTGAAGGGAAGAGTTGGGGAATGCGACCTGAGTTGGTGGTCACTATCCGCCAACTGCTGCTGCTGCTGCTGCTGCTGCTATCACTACTGCTGTTGCTGACCGCCGCTTCCGCCCCTTCACTGGGCGCAGGCACCTGGACAAGTCCCAGCCGGTGCTGCATGTGGGTGTGGGCACGTCGCGGGTACAATACCAGATGTGAGCGTCACGCGGGCGGGGGCGGGTCGCGGGCTGTCTGGTGGATGGCGCGTGCGTACCCGTGCAGCGCGCCCGTTCTGTTCTGCGCAGCCCCTTGTGCTCTTACACCACAGAACAGGGTGTCACACACACACATACACACACACCCCAACACACACACACACACACACACACACACACCAACACACCAACACACCAACACACCAACACACCAACCCACGAAGACGCCAATACACACCATACACGCCACAGGCACCTGGACGGCTTCAAGTCCATCCACAGTGTGGACTACGCGCCGGTGTGCATCCAGCAGCTGAGCGAGCTGCACGCTGGTGTGCCCGCGCTCACATACGCGGTGGCAGACTGCCGCAGGTAGGCTGGCGTGTGGTGCTGTGCAGGCGGGCATGTTGGCAGTCGTCAGAGTGGTGGAAGTGGAGGCCCGGGCTCATGGGCTCTGGGTACGGGTTCAGGCCATTACGCCTCCTGTCGCTGCACGCCTGCCGCGCCTGCCTGTCCCTGCGGCACTCACTCGGCCCGCCTCCTCGCAACACACACCGGCGCGGCCTGACCCTGTCGCTTCTTCGCGCGCCCATTTATCCTATTCCTCAAAGGTTGGCTACGGCCTACCACTCAACTAGTCATGAATGTAACCCCAACACCACCCGCACACATTCCCACCCGCACACGCCCCTAGTATGCCCGAGTACGGCGACGGCTCCTTCCCGGGCGGTGTGCTGGACAAGGGCACTCTGGACGCGCTGCTGTGCGGCGACAGCGACGAGGAGGAGTCGCTGCAGATGCTGTTGGAGTGCTACCGGGTGGGTTGGGTGCTGGGGCGGACGGGCCGGGGCCGGTGGGTCTGGGGTTAACTCTGAACCAATCCCGTAAGGAAACAGTCGCGCTGGGCCTGGGGATGGTGATGGGAAGGTGGCGCGATGGTGACCGGGGGATGCCGTACCTCGCTCGCGTCCTGCCTCCACCTGCGCCTGTTTGCCACGGCGCCGGCAAACCGTTCCTTGCGCCCACCCGTGCGCGCACGCACATTTACACACGCACACACACGTGCGCATGCACAGTGTCGATGCACTCCCCTTGTGCTTTCCCAACACATGCACACACGCCCCCCTCCCCGCCCCTCAGGTCCTGGGCCCCGGCGCCGCCTACCTGCAGATCACCTACGCGCCGCCGCGCACCCGGCTGCGCTACCTGCAGCGGCCGGGGCTGGACTGGGCGGTGTCGTTCTGGGAGGTGGGGCAGCAGGGCCGGCGCGAGGGGCCCCTGGCCGTGGCGGACCTGAGCGCGGAGGAGCTGGGCGCGTTCCCAAAGCAGGCCTACAGCCACTTTGTGTACGTGTGCGTCAAGCCGGCGGCGGTGTGAGCTGTTGCCCCGCGGGGCCTGTGTGCTTGCCGCGGGGTGCATGGGACTGGGGTGAGGGTGGCAGTGTGGCACCTGGGGTCCCACTGCTGCGGCTGTCTAGATATGGCTCAAGCCGGTGCAAGTGTTGTATCAGCAGAGTGATCACAATTTGTAACACGACACGCATGAGACGCGCATGTGTTAGGTGGGCTGCACCTGGTACAATGCGGGGACACGGAGCCCGCAATTGGCCGCTCGTGACATTGTGCGTCAAGCATCCTGCCAATTCGAGCGGTTGTAATGCATACATACAACACCGCAGATACTAGATTATTATGAGCTATTAAGTCTGAACTGCCTGTTTCAAGGCAGTCAACTCAACAAAGATGTATCGGCGCTGGCAGAAGGAGGCGGTGGACAAATATCGGACGCTTGAGTCCTTTAACACATTCTTGTCGCGCCTGACGCCTCTGACCGGCCCGCACGTTCTTCGCGCCTGCGACCCGGCCGATCTCTACTCTGTGCTCAGCGCGCTGCACAGCAAGGACCGCAACCCGGAGCTGCAGGTCAACAACAATCCTGGCTTCTACTACTTCCTGGCAGATGCAGTTCAGCCCCCGGGAAGCGAGGCAGCAGGCGTCGACACGGGCGTCTCGGTGCCGACCGGCGGCGGCGGCTCAGAGCCTGTTCCTGCCGCTGGCCCGGTCCGGCGAGAGGCTGTCATTCCTGTGAGCAGCAAATGTACGCTGCTTACCACGGACGTGCTGGCGCAGATGTTCAAATTGGAGGCGCACCCAAACGTGTCGCACATCTTGCTCGCCATCGTGGACGACGATGGCTCGGCCTCGCTGGTCCGCGTGTTCAACTACATTCAGCCGCCCTTTGAGGGTCCGGAGACGCTGCCGCCACTAGACACAGAGGGCGGCGCCGTGGGCGGGGAGAGTGACGACGACTGAGGGGGGCGGGAGTGGCGCGGCAGCCCTGACGAGCGGTACCAACCACTTCAAACCAGCTTGACGCACCATACATGATCGACGCGCCAGAGGACTGCCCGCGCATGAGCTCTGCATACAGCTTCATTAGCGACCGGTGAGCAGGCGTGGCGTGATGTAGTGCATCCTGCAGAGAAATGGGCCGTGGGGTGCCTGCACCAGACTGACACAACCCCAAGCGCGCAAACTTTGCAACCAGAGGCTATGATGATAACCTTTCTTTACGGATCCATATGATTACGATGATATAAACTTCTTTGCCAATCTATATCTGAGCCTCAAGAAAGCAGCAGTACACGCACGCCCACAAGTGAACATCCCTGCCTTGGTGCCGTGCACCCTAACCATCGGACCCCACTCTTACCCCTATGCTGCCCACCTTCAGGCAGACGCCAAGACGGGGCGCACAGGGGCAGCCTGTGCAGCCGCTACACCCCCCGCGGCCTGTAGAGCGGGGCCGGCGGGGCCAACGACCACAGCGGGCTCGCCATCTTCGCGCTGCGAGCTCGGCAGGCCCGCCCCAAACCCAACCCAGCCCGGCCCAACCGTCGTTGTCATCACTTCATGAGTCGGCCATGTGCGTGCGGGGATACTTCACCTGTAGCAGCCTCTTCAAACTGTGGCCGCAACCGGTGCCTGGTGAGTCTGTTCGAGGCATGAGTTACGACTGGAGTTAAGTTTGAGTGGGCGCAACGCTGGGTGCGGCCAAGGGGTCTGCTGCATGTGCGCACATAAGACGGCTATGATGATAACCTTTCTTTACGGATCCATATGATTACAATGATATCAACTTCTTTGCCAATCTGTATCTGAGCCTTTCATTGAGTGTAACTGCATGCCATGGATGGGTTTTCTTCACCAAGGCTGTTCACCGCGTGCTTTCCATGACGCTGCATTTTACTTATCGCCGCACGCCTCGCCTTGCACCGCAGGCCTGTAACCTGGATTGCGCAGCTTGACTTGCCAGGACGCCACTTTGGAAGCGCCTGAGCCTGGCTCGGGGGCTTTCGGCACACGTGCCGCGTTAGGATGCGCATCATACGTGATCAGGGTGGCCAGAACGCATGGCTCTGCATTGTTGTCTCGCGATGTGGGAGTACCGCCGCTCAGACTCGAAAGTCGAGGTGGCACGGTGAAGCGCGCTGTTCCTAGGTCCGACCGGGCAGGCAAAACATGGATGAGCATGTTGGCCTTGAAGGCGCAGGGGGCAGTGCTGGAGCTGGTTGGCAGGAGCGACAAGTCTGACCCTGAGTGACATGTGTTGAACAACCATTGTGGCTGCGGAAGCAAGCAAAAGCCACGTTCGTGTGGGAACGCGACGGCCAGAGCCTGGGATTACCTGGTGGGCCGGAGCGTGACAGCCCGGCGTGAGAAGGACTGTAACTGCATGCCGTGCACGGTGCACACGTTCTTGTCTTGTGACCGTCCGTCACATGTACCGGCTCACGTCATTGCTATCGTGTGAGCCAGCCAGCCAGCCCTGAAAAGTGGTCACACGCGCGCGTGCTCTCTACTCGTGAGGGCGCTTACGCCAGTGATCAAGCCAACTACGCCCCAACAACCGGGGAAACACGCGAACAGTGCACGCTCCCGAAACTGCACCAGTCACATGCAACCTGCCGAACTCGCACCGTGCTTGTCTAAAGCCTAAAGCTGCATCCGCCGCAGCCCTCAAGTGTGTAGCATTGCACACATGTGAACTGCACACCTCTACGGTTTCTACCGCTTCGCCTCTCGCAGCTAATCCACCGCACGCCTAGGCCAAATCCTCCTAGACCTGGACCACGGCTTTTGTATTTAGTACTCCTCGCTCGCGAATAGGTCCTCGTCTGTGAGCTTCTGCAGCCGCCGCAGGAAGCTGTCCGTCAGCGTCTGGCGCGCCACCGCCGCCGGGCCGCTGGCCAGGTAGCGCTGCGCCACCTCCAGCCCCGACTCCACCCGCAGCAGCTTCTGCAGCGCCGCCTCCGCCGTGCTGCGCGTGATGCCGCTGACCTGGCCCGTGGCCAGCACCGCGCACATGGACGGCACCAGCGCCGGCGCGTGCGGGTCCAGCAGCGCCTCGCTGGCCTCGCCGCCCGCCGCCAGGTCCATGGCCAGCCCGCGCACCGCCAGCAGCGTCACGCGCACCACCTCCGAGCCCTGGTCCGGGCCCAGCAGCGCCTGCAGCGTCGCCACCGTCGCCGTCAGCACGCCGCCCGCCTGCGCCGAGCCGGCGCCCACCACTGCCGATGCCAGGCGTGCGGCGGCGCGCGCCGCCGCCGTCTTGACGCCCGTGTCGGCGTCCCGGGCCGCGGCCTTGATGGCGTCGGTGAAGGGCTTGAGCAGCCCCGCGTCCTCCAGCCGGGCGCCGGCGTACTTGGCGGCGGTGGCCAGCACCACGCCGTTGAGCTGGCGGGCGGCGGCGGCGGGCGGCTGCTGCACCGCCAGCGGGCCGGCGGCCAGGATGGCCTTGAGCGTGTCGGGCTGCGCCACGCGGCACAGCGCGCCCAGGCAGCTGCCCACGTACACGCGGTACTCGTCGTCGTCGCCTGCGGGTGGTGGTGGTGGGGGTTACATTCATGATTACTTCAGTGGTGGTGGGGGGGATGGGGTGGGGGTGTTGCTGAGATGGTGGGGATGCTTGGCGAGGGTGCGAGGCCTAGGACGGCACAGCGCTGGAGCATGGCGACGTGCAGGTCGGTGGTAGATGTCAGAGAGCTACTATCAGATAACACTCATGGGCAAACCCCCAAAAGGAGGCGCTAGCGTTGTCAGCGAATCTCTCTGTGGCGTGCGATGTGCGCCCCATCTGAAACTCAGCCGCCACTCAGTCAGGCGGTCCGAGGGATTAACAGGGGCACATGCGTTTGCGTGCATCCATCCTATGCTTGATATACTCTCTCTACTCCCACCCCTTCAGTTCTTAACGCGGCTCGGTTGCGTCAGGCACATGTTGGTTGTCCTCAGCGCTGCCCCAAAAGCCGAAGCCGGGACAGGGCTCGGTAAGATAACGCAGTATTTGAGTTCCATCACACGCAAAGGGCCGCCATCGCTTGCGCGAGCCCTCCCCCGGCCTTTGGACACCCACCCACCCACCGACCCAACCTCATGCTATCCCTCCCCTAGTCCAGAAACATCCTCGCACCATCCTATCGCACTCCAAACACGCGCTTTCCCCGCGCACACGCGCACCCGCGCCCGCTCTGACTCACCCGCCGCCGCCTTCATGGTGTCCTTGAGCGTGTCCGCCACCGCCGCCACCGCCGCCGGCTGTAGCCGCTCGCCCGCCGCCAGCAGCGCGCCGCGCAGCGCCCGCAGGTGCGCGGACCGCACGGCCGGCTCGGCGGTGCGGCCGCTGTTGGCCAGGTCCTGCACCAGCTGCTCCAGGCGGGCGCTCATGCGGGTCAGCTCGCCCAGGTTGTCGGCGGCGCGGGTGCGGACAATCTGTGGGGGCGGGTGTGTGTACGGTTTGGGGGTTGGGGAGGCAGGGGCGCCATTAGGCGGGCGACTGGCGGCACGGAGAAAGTGAAAAAGGGTGCGACAGGATGCGGCAGACGTGCTGCCTCGTGGGAGCACGAGCGCCCCCCGGCAGGCATTTCACTGTATCACCTTCTACCCCCCGGGCCCTTGCCAGCCCCTGGCCCAGCGCACCTCGCCGCCCACTTCGCTGGTGTCGTTGAGGCACTTGAGGAAGGTGGTCTGCAGCTGCGGCACGAAGGGCTTCAAGCCCACGCCGGCCTTGCTGATGAGCAGCCCCAGGGTGCCCAGGATGGCTGCCTTGATGGGCGCGGGGAAGCGGTCGCCGATGATGCGGATGAGCGGGCCGGTGATGGTGACCACGAAGGGCTTGAGCGCGTCCTCGCTCGTCACCGACACCAGGTCACCCAGGCCGTCGGCGGCGGACTCGCGCACCTCGGCGCTGCTGCCCTGTGGGGGGCGAGGAAGGTGAGGCGGGTGGGCGGTTTCAGGGCATGGCGTATCAGGCGGGCGGGCGCGGTGGTTGTGGTTGTGGTGGTGGTGGTGGCAGTGGCTGGGTCAGTGGCGTGGCAGGCAGGGGTCAATGTAGCGGACGCGCCACCGCTGCCCGCACGCCCGCACCTGCAGCACTCCCTGTAGGAAGATGGGCAGCAGCGGCGCCAGAGCCTTGGGCGGCGTGCACAGGCCCGCCAGCAGCAGCGGCCCGGCCTTGCGCTTGCGGCGCTCCTTCTCGCGCGCGTCCGCAATGGCCACCTGAGGGGGCGGGGAGGGAGTCGCACACGCATCACAGCACGTCACAGCGAGATGGCACACAAAGGCGAGCGAGCGAGTCCTTCAACACCCATGATCCTGGCCCTGACCTCCCTACTGCTATGTACAGCAGCACCCCAAAAAGAGCCGCAACGCAATGCAATGCAACGCAACGGAGCACTGCCCATATACAGGCGTACACCCATAGTCACCCACACCCACACGCACAACCCACCCCACCCCCCGCTGCCCTGCCCTCCTCGCTCCCACGCGGCGCTGCCCTCCTCGCCCCTCACCTTGAGGCAGTGCACGTACTCGGGCAGCTCGTCCTTGGGGATGGAGCCGCACACCGCCTCCAGCGCCTTCCAGTACAGCGTCAAGTCCTCGGCGGCCGCGTCCTCGGCCAGCAGCAACACCAGGGACTGCAGGGGGAGGACGGGAAGGAGCGGGTTGAGGGCGGAGGATCAGATGTAGGCGAGTAAACATAATGATCGGCGTTGTTGTTTTGTGGCGACATGCGAGAGCGGTGCGGTGAGTGCTGATGTGGCGGTGCCAGCGGGGTGGTGGTGGCGGGTGCGGCTCGGTTGCGTCAGGCACATGTTGGTTGTCCTCAGCGCTGCCCCAGGCCGAAGCCGGGACAGGGCTCGGTAAGATAACGCAGTATTGTGAGTTCCATCACACGCAAAGGACTGCCGCTTCCACCAGAAGCATACAGAGATGTCAGAGAGCTACTATCAGATAACACTCATTGGCAAACCCCCAAAGGAGGCGCTAGCGTTGTCAGCGAATCTCTCTGTAGCGTGCGATGTGCGCCCCATCTGAAACTCAGCCGCCACTCAGTCAGGCGGTCCGAGGGATTAACAGGGGCACATGTGCGCACATGCGTGCTTGCTAACAAACTGAGCTCGGACTTCTCTGCGACCCCTTTGAAGCTCCCTAGCGCGGCTCGGTCTGCGGGTGCGCTTGCCCCCAGTACATGCCTTTCCAAAGCGGCAACACGAGTGCGTATGCATCTGTGTGCGCGCGTCCCGCTACCCCTCACCCCGCTGCCTACACGTGCAACACCCTACCCACGCCCCACACTCATACCCTCTGTGCCCGCCAACACCCCCCCCCAGGCCCCTTCCGCACCTGGATGAGCTGCGGCACGTGCTCCTGGAACTCGTGCTTGGAGGCGGCGGCGAAGGCGCTGATCAGCTGCGCCGCGCCGTTGCGGGTGGCGGGGTCGTCCAGCGCCTTGACCATCTCCGGCACCAGCAGGTGCAGCCCCTCCTCATCCACCGCCAGCGCCACCGCCACCACAGCCGCCGACGCCGCCGCGCGGCCCGCCGACGCCAAGTCCGCCTCGTCGTGCCCGTCCGCCGCCGCCACCGCGCGGCTGCCGCTGGCGGCGCCCAGCAGCGCCGGTAGCAACTCGTCCAGGTGGTTGTTCAGGTGGGTGCCGGCGGCCTCCGCCAGCTCCCCGATGGCGCGCACGTTGTTCAGCAGCAGCGGCCGGTGCAGCAGCTTGGGGCACACGAAGTGGAAGATCTGCGGCCGCACCATGAGGATGACGCGCAGCCCCTCCAGCGACTCGTGGTAGCGCTTGTCGTGCTCCAGGCCCGCCAACATGGCCGGCACCACGCCGTCCACCGCGGAGCCGCCGCCCGCGCCGCCGCTGCCCTTGAACAGGATGCCGAAGGCGGCGCCGGCGGCCTCGCGCACGTGCGCGTCGGCGTCGGTGAGCGCGGACTGCACGGTGGGCAGCACCTCGGCCAGGTGCTCCTGCAGCTGGTGGCGGCCCATGTTGTCCAGCACCTCCTTCAGGCCCAGGCACACGCCCTGCCGCGTGGCGGCGCTGGGCGAGGCCACGCCCTCGCGCAGGATGGGGATGATGCGCGCCAGCACGCGCTCGCCCATCTTGCGCACCAGCTCGCCCAGGCAGCGCGCCGCGGCGTGCTGCCGGTCCTCGCCGTCGTCGGCCAGCGACTCGATCACCAGCTGCATGAGGTCGGGCAGGATCTGGCCCAGGGTTTTGGGCGTGTTGACCACCACGGTCTTCCACACGTGCAGCGCCTCCTGCCGTACGGTGTACTGCACGTCGGTGCGGATGACGTACAGCCGCGCCAGCACCTCGTTGCGCCGCGCCATGCCCAGCGCCGCGATGATGGCCTCGCCGTAGCTCTCCTCCGCCACGCCCTCCTCGTCCTCGTGGCCGTCCAGCACCACGTTGCCGCTGGCACCAGCAACCTGAGGGGTAAGAGATACAGAGGGAGTGCGGGGGCATGAGAGGGCCGCCATATCTCTCTGCAGTCCACCGATTCCACAATTGATATTGAAATCAGGACCTACTCATTGGGACCGTTCCCCAGGCTCAGTCCCTTCCTGCTTCTTGCCTAACCCGCCCTTCCGCGCCTGCCCTTCTGATCCTCCCTGCCTTTCTATCTGCCTTCCTCCTGAAACCCTCCCCCCGCTCCATCCCTGCTCTGCCTTGCCCCCACCTTGAACAGCAGCTTGCCCAGCAGCTTCACCGAGCTCTGGCGGATGCGCCAGTTGTCGGAGAACACGCCCTCCTCCACCGCCGGCAGCAGCAGCGGCAGCGCGCTGTTGGCGTAGTTGTCAACCAGGATGCGGCCCGCAGCCAGGGCCGCGTCGCGCACGCCCTCCGCCTCGTCGCTGAGGCCGTCCAGGATGGCGGGCAGCACGCGCGGCAGGTGCGTCTGCGGGTGTGTGCGATGAGTAGCAGGGGTCAGCACAGCAGAGGGAGGTGGTGGGAGAAGGGGGACTGGAGTGGGGTTTGGATGGCGTGCAGCATGCTTGTGCGTTGGTGCTGCTGGAGGCGGGTGCGGCTCGGTTGCGTCAGGCACATGTTGGTTTGTCCTCAGCGCTGCCCCAAGCCGAAGCCGGGGCAGGGCTCGGTAAGATAACGCAGTATTGTGAGTTCCATCATACGCAAAGCACCGCCGCTGCCACCAGGATGCATACAGGGATGTCAGAGAGCTACTATCAGATAACACTCATTGGCGAACCCCCAAAGGAGGCGCTAGCGTTGTCAGCGAATCTCTCTGTGGCGTGCGATGTGCGCCCCATCTGAAACTCAGCCGCCACTCAGTCAGGCGGTCCGAGGGATTAACAGGGGCACATGCGTGTACATGCGGGCGGGCGTGCATCCTTAACAACCCCGCTCAGCCCTTCCGGGACCTTCCCGGGCCGCCCAGCGCCCCGCCCCACCTGCAGCGCGTCGTGCATGGTGAGCGGCAGGAACTGGAACAGCGTGAGCGCGCCCTCGCGCTGCGCCGGCCGGCTGCGGCCGCCCGCGGACGCCAGCACGTCGGGCAGCAACGCGTCCAGGTGGTCCGGCCCCAGCACCGCCACCACCTCCGCCAGGCCCTGCGCGGCGCCGCTGCGCTCCACGGAGGAGGCCTCGGAGGACAGCGTCTCCAGCAGCCAGGGCACCAGGTGGCCGAAGGCGTCCTGCCCCATGCCCTTCATCAGCGAGCCGATGGCGCGGGCCGACACCGCGCGCACCTCGGGCAGCGGGTCCACCAGCGACTTCTGCAGCTCCGGCATCAGCAGCGGCACGTAGGGGCCCATGTCCTGCGGAGGGCCGGGGTTGGAGGCGGTGTGGCGGGGTTGGGAGCAGAGAGTTGAGGGTTGCAAGTTGAGAAGGACAAGGGTGGTCCAGAATGGCTAAGGAGCTCGGCCCCTGTGCATGCGGCCCTGGCAGCTGACACCGTTCCCGACCCCAGTCCAATCGCTGCAGCACCCCTTCTGAGTCTTGGTTAAAGTTGGGGGTTTGGGATAGTCAGCCCCGTCCTCCTCCCCCTCCTTCTCTCACCCCTCCTCCTCCCTCCACCCGCCCCCACCTTGGCGTCGTTGACCAGCGAGCACATGGAGCCCACGGTGCGCGCGGCGCGCTTCTTGGTGTCGCCGGAGCGGTCGCGCAGGCCGCGGTGCACCACCGGCACGATGAGCGCGAGCGAGGGCGCGTCGATGGTGTTGATGAACACCGTGTCCAGCAGCACGTCCAGGCAGGCGCGCGTGGCGTTGTTGGGGTCGGCGATGGCGGACAGCAGCGAGGGCACCAGGCGCTGCACCTCGGGGTTGCGGATCACGCTGCCGATCTGTGAGGTTGTTGGCAAGGGTATTGTTGTTGGGTTTTTTATCGGGCGCGGTGTTGGGGTTTTATTTTCGCTTGTCGCCATGCGGTCGGCACACCCAGCCGCCGACATCGCCGGCCCCGCCGAGGCCGCCCCCTCCCCTCCTTCCCCCTGCCCCGCCCCCTCACCTCGTTGAGCGCCTCCTGCGCCGCCGTCTGCACCTTGGGGTGGGGGTCTGACAGCACCTCGCCCAGCTTGGGCACGATGGTGGGCAGGCAGGTGCCGAGCTGCTTGGGCGCGCAGTGCGCCATGGCGCCCAGCAGCTGCACGCTGCCCTGCTTGGTGCGCCACACCTTGTCCTCCAGGCCCTTGAGCAGCGCCGGCAGCACCAGCTTCACGCCGCTGGCGGTCAGCTGGCCCATGATCATGCGCGCCGCGTCCTCCGTGGCCTGGCGCACCTGTGAGGTGTTGAGAGGTGTAAGTGTGTGTGTGTGTGTGTGTGTGTGGGGTGAGGGGTTGCGTTGTCTGGTGTGGTGTGGTGTACCGGTATGCGGTGAGGAGGTCATGGTCAAGGCCGAGGTCCACGAGAAGATTTATAAAGAGTATACCGGTACCGTACAGGCGTAGATGCACGCTCAACGTGCCATAAGCTCGCGCAGGGTCGCACCCACACCGGCTGCACACGCCCCGCGCCCGCGCCCCCGTCCCGAGCGCCGCACCCCCACTCCCTGGCTGCCTGCAGCCTACCTGCGGGCTGGGGTCTCCGAAGCAGTTGAGCAGCATGGGCAGCACGTGGATGACGTACGGCTCGAATAGCTTGCCCAGCTTGTCGGACAGGCACTCGAACGCCAGCAGGCCGCCCTCGCGGACCACCGGGTCCTTCTTGTCCTGCAGGGCGGGGAGGAGGGTGCGGGGACGGGGTCCAGGAACAGCAGTCAACATTCCGCACTGCAAATGAGTCGCGTATACGTAGGCCGCAACCCTTAAACATCACCGCATCAAGCCCCCCGCCCCCAGTCCTCCGCCACTCCCGCTCCTCCCCTCCTCATCCTGTTCACCTCCACCGCCGCCTTGAGGCTCTCCATGATGTTGTAGTTCCTCATGGCCATGATGCCCAGCCCCTTCACCAGCCCGCTCAGCCCGAACGCCGCGCCGCGCCGCTCGCCGTAGCTGGCGCCGTGCGTCAGCTGCTGCAGCAGCCGGTCCACCAGGCTCTGCGGTTCGGTGGGAATGGCGGTGGGGGTTACATCGTGGGATAGCATTCAAGATTATTTAGTGTGAAGTGAAGGCGCAGCCAGGGTTGGGTGGGCGGGTTACATTCATGATTAGCTAAGAAAGTGGTAGACGGTAGGGTGGGATGTGGGTGCAAGGGGGGTTAGGGGGGTTGGGGAACGCGTGTGCGAGGAGGCACCAGGGCGGGCGGCGCAGAGGGCACACGCACGCAACGCCACAACCACGGCGCCAGACACACACCACACAGAGGAATCGCCCGCAGCGGCGGCCGCGCACCTGCGTGTACTCGGCGTTGGCGGCCAGCGGCGCCACCAGCGGCGGCAGGCAGTTGGACACGGAGCGCTGCACGGACTCGGAGGGGGTGCCCAGCACGCCCAGCAGCAGGTCCAGCGCGGAGGCGCGCTTGGGGTCGGAGGGCGGCAGGTGGCGAGCAATGGTGCCCAGCAGCACCACCACACCTGTGCGCGGGTGTGTGTAGAAGTGGGGCGCCGGGCGTCGTCACGAACACAGGTGGGGGTGCAGCATTCGCGGGTAGGCGCAGGCTCCGGAGAGGCAGCGCCCTGGCCACGGCCCACAGCCGTCTCTCGACGTCGCCTCCTGCATCTGTACGTGTAAGCCAAGCCCTCCCTCCCAAACCCCACCCTTGTCCCCCACCTTTTCCCCCGCACACCCCGCCCCTCACGCACCCTCGCGGACCAGGTCGAAGCGCTCCTCCTCCTCCGGCGTGGCGCACTTGCCCTTGCGGTCCAGGTGCCCCTCGAACAGCGGCAGCAGCCGCGGCGCGTGCGCGGCGCCGTGCGCGTCCAGCACCGCCATGCCCGCCGCCACCATGTGCTCGCGCACCGCCTCGTCGCCGTCCGCCAGGCCGGTGCCAATGAGGAAGTCCAGCGCGGGGTTGACGTCGCCGTCGCCCAGGCGCGGCGCCACGGCGCGCAGGGCCGCCGCCACGCCGATGCGGCTGATCAGGCTGGACTCTGCGGGCAGCGGGCAGCGGGGGCGAGGTGGTGGTGATGGTGGCGGCGGTGATGGTGTGAGCCGTCCATGCAAGGCTGGGACGACGCGAACACACGGGGGCGAAGCGAGTACAACGCAAGGTTCTTTGGGGGCGTGAAGCGGTGGTGACATCGGGCGGGGTTGATGCCCATGGCCCAGCCCTCGGTGCTCCCGCTCTCACCCCCCGCAGACACAAGCAGTGCGCTCACCGGGGTGGTAGAGCTCTGTGAGGGCGGTGAGCACCTGCGTCACGCAGCCGGGGTGCACCTCCAGGCCGGCGGCCAGCGCGGCGGCGGCGGACGTCTGCACGTCACGCGCCTCCGAGGCAAGCACTGCAGCGGCGGTGGCAGCACAGGGGAGACACGGGCGCGCGTCATTGCACAGCAGACAACGGCCAACCCGAGTGTGCAGAACTGCCCCTCCCTCATCCTACGCACAAACACTCACATAAAACACGGAACCTCCCCTGGTGTGCAATCTACACCACACACATACACATAAAGCGAGCATCCTCACACCAAGAACCCAATAGCGCCCCTCCAAACACACACAGAAGCACTCACGCGGCACCAGCCGGAACAGCGCCTCCCGCTCCAGCACCGCGCCACACAGCTCCCACAGCGCCGCCGCCGCGCCGCAGTTGTCCTCGCTGCCGGTGTCGTTGCGCGCCAGCCACAGCAGCGCCGTGGTGGAGGCGTCGGAGGCCGGCAGCGCGCCCTCGCCCAGGAGGGGCACGGAGGGCAGCGCGGCCAGGGCGGCGGCGCGCACGTGCGGCGCGGGGTGCGTGAGGCCCGAGGTGGCGGCGGGCAGGTCCTCCTCCAGGCAGCCGGCGCACAGCGAGCGCAGCAGCGGCACCAGCCGGTCCCTGTGGGGCGCGGGTGGCGGATGGCAGGTATGGGCGGGTAAGGTGAAAGAATGAGGGTGCAGGGAGGCAAGCCGTCCGTGGAAGACGGAGCAACTGGTTCACAAGTAAAGGGGGTTTTGGAGCAAAAGAAGAGGCACAGCGGATACAGAAACAGGCCGAGCTGGATGTATTCGGGTTGCTGCCCCGTCGCTGCTCCAGCCCCCGCCCCCCCCCCTACGACTTCACTTCGTAAACTTAATGCATGTAAACCCCCGCACAGCATGCCGCCGCCTCCGCCGCACCTGTATGCGGGGATGACGCCCAGCAGGTAGTAGAGCAGCTCCAGGGAGCCGCGGCGCGGGATGTCCAGCCCGGGGGCCACGTGCAGCGCCAGCACCGCCACGCACTCGTCGTGCAGGGCCGTGTGCACAGGGCTCATCAGCACAGCCTGGGGCACGGAGTGCGGGGGGATGTAGTACGAGGCTAAAGTTAGGCGGAGCGGAAGGAAATGGGATGGGACAATCATCGTTACGCCGTCCCCTTTCACTCATCGGCAGGCTTCTGAGCACTGCGGTCCCGGCACTCCTGACGTCACAGCGACTCAGCCGACCAGCCCCCGCCCCACCTGCAGCACGGGGAAGACGTAGCAGTAGCTGCTGGACGGCAGCTGCTGCCCCGCCGCCGCCGTCACCGCCGCTAGCGCGTGCACCACGCTGGCGGTGGCGGGGCGCGAGGCCACGTCGCGGTAGGTCAGGCCCGCGCCGCGCTGCGCCGCCGCCACCAGGCGCAGGCAGCAGGTCAGCGTGATGGCGGCGCTGCCCAGGCGGCCGGGCATGCAGGTGCTCAGCGCGCGCACCGCGTCGAACGCCACCTCGCCTGCGGGGCGGGGCAGGGGTTGCAAAGATGGTTGGAAAAGCCATTGGTACAGGATGCACTGAAGACTGCAAACGAAGGCAGGGGTTGGGGCTGGGGTTGGGGTTGGCATGACTACTAGTTAGGAGAAAGCGATGTTGAAGCGGCGCAGCGTTTCACAGACTGCAGGAGTGGAGAGGTGCTTTCAGAGCACCGGGGCAGGGGAGGTGGGGCGCCAGTGCAAGGGGCGCGAGCGGTCGCGGCGGGGGCAGGGCGGACGAGTCAGCGCAGCCCCCCCATTACAGCATCCTGAACCGCTTTTCCAAACATCCTTGCAACCCCCCCACCTGCCACCCCTCATCCCTGGCCGGCCCTGCCCGCCCAGCCCCATTTTCTCCGCACAGCACCCGCCCCTCAAACCCCCAAAAGCACCCGCTTGCACACACGCACAGCTGCCCCCTTGCGCCACTCACCCACGAGCCAGCTGCTCATGAGCGGCAGGCACAGCTCCTGGTAGGCCTCCAGGTGTGTGGCGGCGTGCCGCGGCGCCTGCTCCACCACCTGGCCCAGGGCACGCAGGCCCAGCTCCAGCCGCGCCTTGAGCGCGCGCATGCGGGCGCGGTTGTCCGTCTCCTGCTGCAGCTTGTTGCGGCGGAACTCCTCCTGCAGGGTTTGAGGACATAGACATTTAGTGATGTGCTGATGCAGGTTACTGTATCCAGGTATGATGGGCAGTTCGGTAGGAGCAGATGATGTACTGGCTGGGCGAGTGTACGCCGCAAGGCTCGAGCTGAGCTGGCCAGGGAAAAAAGGAGCCAGACTGTAGCAGCCAGTGGCACGCTCCGTGGAATGGGCGAGTGCGTAGGACTTGGCAACGCAGGCAAGATGCAGGATCAGCGGCAGCAGCTCAAGACGCAGCCACGGCAGCAAAGCAGCAAAGCACAGCGGCGGCCGCACCTGGCGCTGCGCGGCGTCCTTCTTGCCGGGGCCGGCCTTGGGGCCGCCGGTGGCGCCGGCGCGGCTGGGCGGCACGGGTGCGGGCTTGGCGGGCGCCGGCGCCGGCTCGTCGTCGTCGTCATCATCGTCGGCGAAGGCGCGGTTGTCCATCTGCGGGTTGGTGAGCGATGTGGCGGCATGTCCATCAATGCTATCGTACGTAACATCAGCAACTAGCACGCATGACACGGATGCACTGCCTCGCGGAGCACGTGCCCCATCCGCCCTCCCAGGCCCCGCCCTCCAGCCCGCAGCAGACTCGCACACACCGCACAGCTGCCACACCCTCCTGCCCCCTCTTCCTACCCACTCCTCCTATCCCCTCCTCCACCGCCTGACCCAGCCACGATGCCTTCTCCTCCGTACCGGCTCCCCAAACCCTCGGCCGCCACGCACCCGCATGCGGCCGCGCGGCTTCTTGACGTTCTTGTTGACCACCACCTCGGGCACGTACACGCCGGCGGGGATGCGCTCGCTGCTCAGCATGCCCTCCGGCGTCTCGTACACCTCCTTGTCAGCCTCCGTCAGACCGTCGTGCTCGCCGCGCACCAGCAGCTCACGCAGCACAGCCTGCAGTGCGTGCGCGCGTGTGCGTACGTGTGAGTTCGAGCAGCACAACAAATGAGCGAAAGATCACAAGGGCCGGCGGTGTGTGTGTGTGTGTGTGTGTGTGTGTGCGGAAATAATGTAGCAACCTCCACTCCCAGCTCTACTGCTTCGCCGCTCGTCCTCCACCAGCCCCCGGCCCCGCCCGCCCCTGCACACTCCCCCATCACACGCACTCCCCCACACCCCAACCCGCCCATTCCCCACGCCTCCCGCGCCGCGCCGCCACCCGCACTCACGTGCACGAAGCCGTACATGGCGGTGGGCGCGCACCGCATGGCCGCCCCCAGCGCGCCGCAGCCCGCCAGCCGGTCCTCCAGCAGCGGGCTAGCCAGGCCGGCCGGCCCCGACAGCACCGCGCACACCTCCGCCGCGTGCGCGTGCACCGCCGCATCCAGCGACAGCCCCAGCCGCCGCGCCAGCTGCGCCCAGGGGTGCTGCGCGCGCCGCATGGGCGCCTCCAGAGCCGGGTGGTGGCCTGCCAGCAGCAGCGCCGCGACGGCGGAGCCGTCAAGCGGCAGCGGCGCAGCCGCCGCCGCGCCGTCCGCCGCCACCTGCGGCGGCGGTGGCGGCGCGATGGCCTTGAGCACCTCTCCGAAGCGCATGGCCAGGCTGCCGGCGGAGGGCGTGGCGTCGTCGCCGGTGGCGGCAGCGTCCACGGCCACCGGCAGCGCGGCGCGGTTGTTCATCCAGTGCCGCAGCGCGTCGCACAGCGGCACCTCCAGCCGGCCCGCGCCGCCGGGCGCCGCAACCAGGCGCCGGATGGCGGCCTGCGCCTCCAGCCGCGCGGGCTTGGCGCTGTGCAGGCCGGCGCACACCAGCAGCCGACACACGGCGTCCAGCGAGCCTGGCGTGCCCTCGATGGCGGCGGCGATGGCCGAGCCGGCCGGCGCGGATAGCAGCACCTCCGCCAGCTCGCCGGCGCGCGGGCAGTCCGCCGGCGGCAGCTTGGCGGCGTTCACGGGCGCCAGCAGCGCCGAGTCGGGCTTGAACACAGCCGCCCAGGTCTTGTCGCCGGGCGCCACGGCGGCGGCGCCGCCGGCGGCCTCCGCCGCCAGCACGGCGCGCGCCACCACCAGCGCGCCCAGCACGCCGTCCAGGCGCAGCGCGGGCTTGGCCAGGCCGTCCGCGGCCCACTTGAGGCAGGGCTCGGCGGCGCCGCCGGCCGGCGAGGGCACCAGCAGCAGCGAGGCGGACAGCGAGGGCGCGGCGCGCACGGCCGACAGCAGCGCGCGCGCGGCGGCGCGGCGCAGGGCCTCGCGGGCGGTGTCCTTGAGGCAAGCCAGCAGCTGCGCGGCCACGGCGGCGGGCGCGGGGCCCGCGGTGGCGGAGGGCGGCAGCCAGGCCGCCAGCGCCGCCAGCAGCGCCACCTTGACGTCGTCAGAGACTGAGGCAGGGAGAGGGAGAGGGAGGAGGTGAGGGAGGGATGACGGGTTGATTGTTGAGATGGGTTGGATCATTGGATGGATGGTATAACACAAAATGCCGGGATGCGATGAATGGCCCCAAGCATGTTGGGCTAGTCCTTGTTTGTGTTCCGTAGAGAAGTGGATGAAGGTGGTAGATGTCAGAGAGCTACTATCAGATAACACTCATGGGCAACCCCCGAAACGAGGCGCTAGCGTTGTCAGCGAATCTCTCTGTGGCGTGCGATGTGCGCCCCATCTGAAACTCAGCCGCCACTCAGTCAGGCGGTCCGAGGGATTAACAGGGGTACATGCGTTTGTGTGCATCCATCCTATGCTGGATACAATGCTTGTTCTCCCACCCCTTCACTCCTTAACGCGGCTCGGTTGCGTCAGGCACATGTTGGTTTGTCCTCAGCGCTGCCCCAAAGCCGAAGCCGGGGCAGGGCTCGGTAAGATAACGCAGTATTGTGAGTTCCATCATACGCAAAGGACCGCCGCTGCCACCAGGATGCATGGTGTGGATGTCAGAGAGCTACTATCAGATAACACTCATGGGCAAACCCCCGAAAGGAGGCGCTAGCGTTGTCAGCGAATCTCTCTGTGGCGTGCGATGTGCGCCCCATCTGAAACTCAGCCGCCACTCAGTCAGGCGGTCCGAGGGATTAACAGGGGCACATGCGTGTGCATCCATATTATGCTTGTACCCCTCCCACCCCCGGCTCAGTTGCGTCAGGCACATGTTGGTTGTCCTCAGCGCTGCCCCAAGCCGAAGCCGGGGCAGGGCTCGGTAAGATAACGCAGTATTGTAAGTTCCATCACACGCAAACGGCCGCCATCGCGTTCTCCCGCCCGGCCCACGTACCCACACAACTGCTCCCATACCCGACACGCCGTGCGGACACGCCCCACCCCCACCTACTCCATCCACCTCATCCCCTCGCCCGCCCACACTCCGGGCCCCGCACTCACGCTCCTCCTTAATAGCCACGCCCAGGAAGGCGCACGCCTCCGCCGCCAGCGGCCCCAGCTCCGCCGCCGGCACCGGCGCCTCCGCCAGCGCCGCCAGCGCCGCCGCCAGCGTGGAGCGCTCCGCCGCCACCTTGAGCTTGCCCTCCGCACTGCCGTCCAGGATCTGTTCGGTGTGCGACGAGGTAAGGCGAGGCAGGCGGTGGGCGGGAAGGCGGGTAAGTGATGCTGCAGGATGCACCTAAGCAGCCGCTGTGCTGCCCTTCCTCTGCGCCCCTTGGCTCGCTCGGTGCCCCCTCCCTTTGAGACATTGACGACCTGGTACTGCAGGCCCTGTTCCACGTCGTGGGCCTCCTGAGCTACCTCCTGCACCGGCTGCGCTGCCTCACCACCCATATACACGCACAGGACACACAACACCCAAAACACACACCAGACACACACACACACACGCACATACACACGCTGGCCCCCACCTTGCGGATGCCCGCCACCAGCTCGCCCAGCACCGCCGCGTCCGTAGTGCGGCCCGCCAGCGCGCGCACCGCCTCCTGCCCCGCCGGCCGCACGCCCTCCTTGAGCCGCATCTGGCTCACCAGCACCGGCACCAGCTCCTTGGCGGCGCCGCTCAGGTCCAGGCTGGAGGGCGCGGCGGCCGCCAGGCCAACCAGCGCGCCTGCAGAGACCCATCAGGGAGGGGGGTTACACTCATGACTAGTTAAGGAAGTGGTAGACGGTAGACCATCTTGCGGAACATCAAGCGTTACCGACGGCGGGCAGTTTGCTGCGTGGAGGGAATGAGGCCACGAGCGCCGACACACGTACGCCGACACGCATATGGACACCCCTTGCTAGGCAGCTGCGCCGGCCGCAGAGCCTACAGCTTGCCGATGCAGGTCAGTCCCACAGAGCCGCGGCGGCACACGCCGCATCCCCTCGGCGCCATCTACTTTGTGGACTGTTCCACGCCACCCGGCCCCCAATCCCCCCGGGGAGCCCCCGCCACCCACCCAGCGCCACGTCGGGCACGCGGCGCAGCGCCTTGCTGATGGCGGGCAGCAGGCGGCCGGACAGGTCGGCGGGCGTGAGGCGCGCCAGCAGCGGCCGGTAGGCGGCCACCACGTCCGGAGTGGCGCGCTCGCGGGCACCCGCCAGCACCTGCGCGGTGAGCGGTAAACAAGTGTGTTTATGTGTGTATGTGTGTATGCTGATGAAGGTGCGAAGTTCGTGAGTGCGTGCGTTCGACGGCGTGCACTTAATGGGAGCGTGTCATTGTGCATACTGTGGATGTCAGAGAGCTACTATCAGATAACACTCATTGGCAGACCCCCGAAGGAGGCGCTAGCGTTGTCAGCGAATCTCTCTGTGGCGTGCGATGTGCGCCCCATCTGAAACTCAGCCGCCACTCAGTCAGGCGGTCCGAGGGATTAACAGGGGTACATGCGTTTGTGTGCATCCATCTTGTGCTGGATATAATGTTTGTTCTCCCACCCCTTCACTCCTTAACGCGGGTCGGTTGCGTCAGGCACATGTTGGTTTGTCCTCAGCGCTGCCCCAAGCCGAAGCCGGGGCAGGGCTCGGAAAGATAACGCAGTATTGTGAGTTCCATCACACGCAAAAGGCCGCCAGCGTGCTCCCACCCCGGCCCACACTCCCAACGATTGCTCCCATACCCAACACGCCCCACCCCCATCTACCCTATCCACCTCATCCACCACATCCACCTCACCTTGTCCATGTAAACGGCCAGCAGCTGCTCATACAGGCTGTCCGGCGCCGCCGCCCCCGCCGCACCCGCCGGCGCCGCGTCCGTCAGCAGCGCGCGCACGCCGCCGCTGCCGTTGGCAGCGCTGCGGATGGCCGCCACGAACTCGGGCTCTAGCGCGGGCCGCCGCCGCACCTGGCCGCGCACCAGGCGGCCGTAGGAGAGGAACTGGGCCTCCGTCAGTTGGCCCGACAGCTGGTCCAGCAGAGACACCTGTGCGGAGGGGGCAGCCGCGCATGCGAGACGGAGTGTGCGAGGCATCAAGGGGCGGGACGTGGCGCGGTGCGGCTGGGGCCGCGAATGGCCACGGTGGTGGGGATTAAGATGTTGGGGAGTGTTGGGGTCAGGGGTGTAAACCCTCCCCCCCTTGTGGTTCATTTCAATCTCTCTTTGATCGACGGCTCGTATCCCCTCCCCCTCCCCCAGTCTGCCCCCTCCCCTCCTCCACGCCCCACCCCCTCCACGCGCCTGTATCTCCACCAGCTTGGCCACGGCCTTCTTGGCGGCCGGCGCCTCCGCGTCCAGCGCCAGCAGCACCGCGCGGCTCCAGTGCAGCAGCACCTCGGCCTCGGCGCGGCTGGGGCCCGGCGCGGGCGGCTTGAAGCTGGCGGCCTTCACTACCACCGCCGCCAGCGCGCGCACAAAGGCGTCGGAGCGGCGGCAGGCGGAGGCGATGAAGGCGCGTACCAGGCGTTGTGAGGCCAGGTCCACGTAGGCGGACAGGCTGGCGCCCACCAAGCCCGCCAGCACGGGCGCATTGGTGTCCAGGAACTCTGGGGGTAGGCGAGAAGGCGAAAGGGGTAGAGGGGGTTGGGCAAGGGGGGTGCCGGGTGGCGCTGCGGAGGTCGGCGGGACGTGTGGGCGCCTGGTCGGTGGTTACAAGGATTTAGCCATAAAAGGACAGGCAGGCACAGTTGGCCCAGCTTGCTCCTGGCTGGCGCAGCTCGCAGCGTGAGACTGCTTCCAGAAATGTTGCATCGTAGCACTGGGTCACGTAGCCCCGATGCGACCCATGTGTGACTGATTTTTCCAATATCACGTTACGTTTGCTCAATATGCTGCGGCACACCAAGTTGCACGGCGCAAGGCGGCGTGTCCAGGCGCGATCCCCCGGCCGCTGGCTGACACGTAGATAACCAGTAGTATTCCAGCACTCTTCCAAGTTATGCATATCCATTGACGTGTGATCTGGTTGCTCCCGATCACCCGCCGCCCCGGTGCAGACCATGCACTGCGCACCTTTGTCCACAATTTCGCCAGCTAGCTTATCCGACCATAGCTCAGCACGCTGCTTGTAACTGGGCACGGCAAGACGCCTCTCGGCGTCTGCCAAGACCCCGGCCATTCGCTTGGATGGCCTTGCTGCTAGGGGTACTCAGCTATAAATCACAACGAAATGGTGTGGATGCAGCAACGGATTACAAAACAATACAAGGCGTGTGTCGGGCGCGGGGGCTGAAGACGCACGAGTGAGGAGAAGACGCATTGTGTTTTGCGTGTCGGTGCAGTTGCCGGGAACTCGAACTAGCTGATCCAGCAATCAAACGCAGGCATGATATCGGTGGGCGATGCCGCGGTGGCCTTGCATGCTACACTCGAAGTTGCAAGTCACGGCAACTGTCACACTGTCGTGTTGGACCAAGTTGGACCCCATTCCCACAGCATCTCCACCGCCCTCGAATGTACCTACGTCAGCAAATCACCAACATGGCCACGCATTGCCTCACATACCCTCTTGGCGGCAACAATGCAGCCGGGTGCCAAACAGCGGCCCATGTTGCACGTGACTGCATACGATCTATTATTCCATCAGAGCCCTCACCCACACGCTCGGACGCTCCCTGACGCTCACTGATCACAGCGCCTTAAGCGCCGCGCTGGTGCTGTTGATGAGCATTCCGAGGTCCGTGTCAAAACCCACACGCGAGTACCCCATCGCCGCCAGCTCCTTCGCCCGCGCCGGCCCCACACAGAAGCAGCCCGCCGCCACGCCCCGCGCCGCGCACGCCGCAATCACGCGCCGGTGCACCTCCTGCATCTCCGGCCCAGCCAGCGCCGCCGCCAGATCCGGCAGCGCCGCCGCCCCGCTGCTGCTCCCACTGCTGCTACTGCCGCCTGCCGGCTGCGGCCGCAGCGGCTGCGGCGGCTGGGGCGCGAGGGGCCCGGGTCCGCCCAGCAGCCCCATGCTGACTGCCAGGTCGGCTGGGCCCACGAACAGGCAGTCGATGCCGGGCACGGAGTCCAGGATGGCGTCCAGCGCCTCCAGGCACTGTAGGCTCTCCACCTGGAGGCGGCGACATAGGGAGGCAGGGAGGCAGGTGGGGAGGGGAAGGCAGGGAGGCGGGTTGGCAGGGTGATGGAGCTCGGCAGGAAACAATGCCAGGCGTGTGCACGCAAGGGGTTGGGAACCCTAAAAAGCCCTTAAAGACGCTTAAGTGCGAACCGGGTAGGGTAGTCAGACACCTGCCGACGAGTCAGTATGCAGTGGGCGCCGACGCCGTCTGGCTGGCGCCCGGACCGGACCCCCACCGCCCGCGGCGGTACGCACCTGCAGCCACACCTGCACCCTCGAGTTGGCGGACTGCAGGTACCGACCCAGTGCGGCGCCGCCCGCGCCCTCCTGCACGGCATGACGGCAGGCGCACACACCGGTGCACGCATGTGTGGATTGTGTTGCCATTCCGTCAGCGCTCGCAGCAGCCACTCCCAGTGCGGGGCCGCGCGACGCCGCCGGCTCCCGCGCCGCCCTTCCGTCCCTCCAACAGGCCGCCCTCAGGCAACCTCGCCACCCTGCCGCTCCGCACCTGCACCAGGATGGCTCGTGACGGCGCCACCAGGCTGCGGCAGCCCTGCGGCGGGAAGCGGCAGTAGGACACCGCCTCCGCCGCCTCCGCCACCGAGTTGACCAGCGGCACCATCACGCCGTCCGCGCCCTGGCTGTGCGGGCATGGGGTGTGGCGGGCGAGGCGAGGACGGCGGTATTGACTCACTATGGACAAATGTTTGTGTCTTGCGGTACTTGGTGAACTATGTGTCTGACTTTGCGCGTCCCTATTCCCTGTCCCCGCATTCCGGTGCAGTGCGCCCCAGCCCCTGCCGCCCACGACTCACTCAAGCGCCTGCTGGATGCCGAAGCGGTCCGAGGGGCCGCCCACACGCACGATGGTCTGCGGCCGCCGCGGCGCCGAGCAAGTCGCCTGCGAGCACACGGGGCAAGCCCGCAACTCAGGCCAACTCAGCCCACACCCCTATCCTTGAACTTTGTGCCTCCACCCGCGGTAGCCGCCTGCGCTGGATCCCGCCAGCCCCACACAACGCCACACCCCCGGCAGCCCAGCCCAGCCCGCCGGCCTCGCCGCCAGACGCCAGCCACCAGCCACCGGCCACCAGCCGCACCTGCAGCAGCCGCAGCAGCTCACCGTAGCCCACCGCGCCGTGCTGCGTGTCGAGGCACAGCCAGTCCACACCCGTGTGCGCCAGCGCCTCGGCGACCAGCGGGCTGCCCGAGCACACAAACATGCCGAACTGGGGAGGAGGGGGCGGGAGACACCGGGGCGGGAGGCCGGGATGAGTGGTGAAGACTTAAGGATGTGAGGGAGATTGTGTGGGGCGGGGCGGGCCATCGCCGCCAACTGGGTTGCACAGGTGGCCTGGCAGGCAATCTATACGTAACGCAGTTGGGGCTATTGACAGCAGCATCGGGCCTTGACAGGCAGCGGCACATGAGCACATGGGGATGGAAGTATTGACAGGTGGCATTGAAGCTTAGAGTGGCTTGTGGGAGTCACGAGGTCTGACTCAGCAGGGGCTGCAGGGGCCTGTAGCCGGGAGCAAGAAGCGCACCTGGGCGGCGGAGGCGCTGGAGGAGGAGCTGGCCTCACTGCTACTGCCGCTGCTGCGGCTGCCTGCGGTGCTGCTGCTACTATCGTTACTGTAGGCAGTTTTGGTTGCGGGTCGGGACTTTGGGGCTGGCCGCCAGGGGGCGCTAAGTTGGGCGGGGCGTGTCTGGGCGGCGTTGCACGCATGTACTCGCCCACGCCGCGTGGGCGCGGTCCCAGGCAGGGGCCATAGTGCATGGGGCTTTGCAACGCTGTAAGCAGTTGACTTCCTTAAGCTGCTGCGGTGCATGGCGCCTTGGAGCTGCATGCGAGAAAGCGGAGGTGCACCTGCAGGCTGCTGGAGCAACAGACTGCGTGGGGACGCGTGCGGGAAGCCTTCTCCGCTAAGGGCCCTAAACACACAGTGAAATGCGTTTGTTGTAAAAACACTGTTGGAGTCGCTGCGCAAGACACCTGCTCGCTGCGGTGATGCCAGCAATTGTGCAATTGGGGGGCCCGACCGCCAGTTTGAGTATATAAACAACATCGGCAGCTGCACAGAACAGTAAGTTATCTCACCCAACACGAAACGGAAGCGTACTTACACGATTTTGCACGCAAACTCAGAGAAGAACAACTAACAAGCAACATTGCCACTTGACGCTCTGGCAGTGGGTTACCTCTAGCTTTAAAACTTTATCTCAACTCACTTGTTGCATCTGATAAGGCCACTCTCCAGCGCACGCCTTCGGAAGGACCCCCACTGGTTTTTGTCAGCTTCGGGCCGCTTCGTCACGCGGTCGCGCCACAGCTAGAGCGCTTTTGGTGACCTCATAACAGCAGATCTAAGCTACTCGACTTAGCTCGCGAAGCCCGGCGGCAGACTCGGAGGCGGAGGGTCAGCCCCGTCGATGGCCCTCGAGGCTGGTCAGCTGCGTTGCGTCCTTCAGTACGCTAAGGGCCTCAAGGACCAGGACTGGTTCGGCAAGCAGGATCCCTATGTCAAGTGAGTGGACACAAGGGGTGATAGGGGGGACGGCTTCTGCTGCTGGACGGGGTTGCGTGCTTCGCGGGGAGCGGAGAGCGGCTACGCACACGGGGTGTCATCCATATCCCAAATGCAGGCGCGTGGTCCTCCTGCACGCACGGTGGTACATAACAGTCCTGCCCCTGCTTCATGCGTGCAGGCTTCGTCTCGGCAACCAGGAGCGGCGGTCACGCACGTGCATTGATGGCGGCAAGAACCCGGTCTGGGAGGAGACCTTTGAGTTCGGGTACGTGGCGGGTTTGTTTTGCGTGCTTGCCAGGGTTCTATTACTGGTTGGCTCTCGGGCATGCTGCGCGCCTACGCTCCAGTGCATCACACGGGCGACACGTTGCGTCACCTACCCCCATCATCCCCGATGCCATCGCCTAACTACCGTACATTCGCACCTGCCTTTCCTCACACCTTCCACCCTGTCTTCCCTCCCACCACAGCATCATCAACGAGAACACGCTGGAGCTGACGCTGATGGACGAGGACACGCTCACACGCGACGACCTCATCGGCACCGCCACCATCAGCCTGGCGCGCACGCGTGAGCAGGGCCACGAGGTGGTGCAGGCGCCCGTGTACACCAAGCATTATAAGGCCAAGGGCTTCGTGCAGCTCAGCCTCACCTTCACGCCCAATTCAAGGCTGCGCCCCGGCGCGGCGGCCGCGCCGGTTGCCTACGGTTACCCCGCGGCGGCGCAGCCCGCCTGCGGCGCCTGCAGCGGCGGCTACGCCGGCGCCTACGGGCAGCCGCAGCCGGCGGCCTACGCACCGGCGCCGTCGTTCTACTACCCGCCGCCTGTGGCGCAAGCGCCCGCGTACGCGTATGCGGCGCCGACTCCGCCGGCCTACGGCTACGGCTACCCGCCCGCGGCTTACCAAAGCAGCGCCTCCTACAGCTACCCGCCGCCCGCACCCGCGCCGCAGCCGGCTTACCAGCAGTCGGCGTCATATCACTATCCGCCGGCGGCCGCTGCGCCGGCCCCAGCCGCATACCCAGGCTACAGCGCCCCGCCCGCGTACCCAGGCTATCCGGCGTACGGTGCAGTGTATGGCAAGTCGAGTTAGATAAATAAACAACAAAGGAGGTACGGGGTGTGGCTCGCCAACAGCGAACGTTTGGGTGTGGTGGGGATTGGCAGATGGAAGAGTCTTGCAGGACGGCTGAATTGAGGTGTTCTGCTCTCAAGCATACATGGTACATGTGAATGTTTTTGTTTGTCTAGTTTGTGAGTGCGGTGTTGAGGAGTGGAGGAGTGGCGATACGGGTGAGGAGTGGTAAATAACAGACGCCCGGCAAGCGCTTGGGGTGCACGAGATGCAACGCCGCCAAGACTGCACCTCTGTGTGCACAGATACATGGCGTTTGCATAGCTAGATGTTAACACTGCTGCTGATGCATTTAAAAGAGGGACGTGTGCCCTCAGTGGAGTGCGCTGGACAGGTTTGGGCGCGGGTTTGGGACTTTGGGTGCTGCGTGCAGTGCTGCGTGGGTATGCGCATGCCGACGGTTTGGAATGGGGGAGTGGCAGTTGAGCATAATCGGGACCCTAGCGTATTCATATGGACAGCTAGCTATTCTTACATTGATTGCAATCCTAAGTGACAAGCGCACGAACCGCAAAGGGAATCATGAAATACCGGCCATGTCCAGTCCTGATGTCTCGACATCGTGAAACTGCTGTAATGCAACATGGGCAACTGCCGAATGCTATAAAGTAGCAAGCGAAGCTCCCACATGAAACTGCGCTAAACGGAGCGCTCCGGAGTCACCGCAATTCATCGCGACTTAACGCAGCCTCCGCGGAGCAGCGCAGGAAGCAGCAACGCCTATCACAAGCAAGCACCCATGCACGGATACCGCGCCGTGCGCCCGCGCCTGCATGGCTTCGCCGCTGGCGCGCTTCCACAATACACACCGCGGCCCCTCTCTACCGGACCAGTGCACCCGCCTCCGCCTTTCCTTGCTTCCGACCCCTCGACTTCAACACCAGCCATAGATTCAGCTGCCTCTGAAGCCGACGGCTCCCGCGTGTGGCTTCCTGAGCTTGTGGAGCGCTACGCGCGCTTCCTGCCGCCCAACGAGGTGGCGCTGACGCTGCGGCTGGTGTGCCGCGCCACGGCGTCTCAGTTCCGCGGCGGACAGCACACCATCATCCGTCTGTCGCAACCCTGCCCGCCGGCCGAATTCGCGGCGCACTGGGCCGACGTGCAGTGGCTGCGGGCGCTGCCGGGGGTGCGGCGGCGGCAGCTGCTGCAGCTCACGGCGGCGGCGGGAGTGCTGGACAACCTATGGCTGCTGCTGCAGGCGCACCCGGAGCACTGTCCGCTCGCATTGGATGTCATAGTGGCGGCGGCGGAGGCGGGGCAGGTACGAGCGTGCGGCATGGAGGGCTGGCACGCGTATATTTGAGTGAATCAGGTCGCCAGCCAAGCCTAAGGCCGCTTGCGTCGGATGGGTGCGAAAGCGTCGTTAGCGAATTCAAAGTCGGCTTCATCCCAATCAGATAGCGCTAGCCCCCCGCCATCCACACACACATGTCGTTCCCATGCCCACACGCACGCGTGAGTGCTGCAGGCTCACCTGGTCCCGCCACTGCTGGAGCTCTACGCCCAGCAGCAGCTGCCACAGCCCCAGGACATAGACGACGCCGCTGCCGGGCTCGGGCCAAGGCCCGGAGTAGCTGGCGTTGCTGCCGCAGCAGGTCCGCCACATGTGACAGTTGTCGGCGGCGCCCGCCTGCCGGCCTGCGGGCTGCTCCCAGTGCTGCGCGCGGCGGCGGCGGCGGGGGAGCGCCCGCTGCTGCAGTGGCTCTTGGAGCTGCTGGCGACCCCGGCTACGGCCCCGGCTACGGCCCCGGCTGCAGCCGACAGGCCGCACGGGCACGGCGGGCACGGCGGGGACGGACAAGGCCGGCCGGCGCGCAACGGGGCGGGTGCTGCTGGCCCCAGTACCAGCCGCAGCGGTGGCAGCAACGCGGCGGGCGGTGCTTCTTGCGACAGGGGTGGCAGCAGTAGCAGCAGTGATGATGCGGGGACCCGGCCGGCTTGCGATTCACGCGGGCGGCGCGGCCGCGCCGCTGCACGTCACGATGACGCCTCGCTTGCTGCCGCTTACCAAGCGACTGCCGGCGCGGCGGCGGACGGCGGGCAAGAAGAGCTGCTGTGCTGGCTGGTGGCGCACACACCGGCAACAACTTCGCCGGCGCAGTCTGCATCCGGGGGCATTGCTGCCGCGGCAGTGCAGCCGCCGGCCCTGCCTCGCCGGCTGCTGGAACGGCTGCTGGTGGCGGTGGCGGGCGGCAGCGGCAACGCCGGCTCCCTGCAGCGGCTACTGTTGGCCTGGCTGCAGCGTAGCCCGCCTCCTCCTCAGCTTGCTGCACCGCCGGATGGCGGAGAGGCGCCAGTGAACCCCGGCGGCAGCACACCGGAGGCCGCAGGCCTAGCACGCCCCAGCACACAGCACGCGAGCCCAAACCGCGGCGCACATCGCCCACACGCGGGCACCGGGGCGGCGGCGACACAGCCAGCCGGGCCGCCGCCGCCGCCGGCGCCGCCAGCTGCGCAGCCTCTGTCCAGCTCAGACGTGAGCACGCTGTTGCGGATGGTGGCAGCCGCCGCCGCCAGCCGCGCGGCCGACTGGCGAGACAAGGTGCAGCTTTTGGAGTCCTACCTGCCGCCACCACCACCACCACCACCGGAGCCGGGGCTGGGGCCGAGGACGGTGCACACAGCTGGCACCGGAGCCAGCAGGCCCCAGGGCAGAGGCAGCGATGGAGGTGGCGCCGATGGCCGTAGCAGCAGTCGCACGGGCGCCATCACCACCTCTCTGGCCATCAACGCCGCCGTCTCGGCGCCGGATGCCGCAGAGCGGCTGCGTTGGCTGCTGCTACGCAGCCGTGATGATGGAGGCGACGATCCGTTGCCACACATGACACACGCCGCTAAGATGCCGCCCGCAAGTCTTGGCCGTGACAGCGGCGCACGTAGCGACAGCGGCGACAGCGGCAGCGGGCGCGACGAGAGGGCATCCGAGGAAGGCTTGCATGGTGTAAGCGACGCTGCTGCTGCCATAGGTAGCGGCGCTCCGCCGGCACCTGTTGCTTCTCGCCGCGAGGCTTGTCGAGGTCCTCAGGCACCTGTTGTTGTCCACGTGCCCGACACGGTGTCCCTGCTTGATGCGGCGCGGTGCGGCGCGGCCGGCGTGCTGGGGCTGCTGCTGCCGGCGCTAGACTCGGCGGCGGCGCAGGCGGCGGCGGAGGAGGGGCTTGCCGAGGGCCGGGAGCGCACACTGCAGCTCATGCAAGTGCTGGCGGCGTCAGAGGGGCGCATATGCTTCCTGCAGGTGATGCTATGAAGCATAGCATGAGGCGGGTGGTCAGGTGGTATGGTGGATGGTTGTGAGGCGGGGGAGCACTGGCGCAACCGGGTTGTGTGGCGGAGCTGCTGGGCGCTGTGTGGGCGTGACAGAATGACGAATGGAAGCGAGCAGTGGCGGGGCGAGGGCACTAAGCGGCGTTTGATGCATGGTCGCGGCGATGCTGACGCCCACGCCTACCTGATAGTACCTGCTGTGCTCACTGCTACTGCGCAGGAGATGGTGGCTGCCGGGCTGCAGGTGCCGGCGTCGCCAGACGTGCTGGTGGCGGCGTGTGGGTCGGGCCGGGTGGAGGCGGTGCGGTGGCTGCTGGAGCACATGCAGAAGCGGCCGGGGGTGGGTGGTGTGACGCTCCGGCGGCGTCGTTTAATCGCGGGGGAAACAATCGCCTGTGTTGAGCCAGTGGAAGCCCTGTCTCGAACCCGTGCCCTTGCCGGCCCCTGTCATGTGAGCTCTCGTGCCGTGCACCTGTGCACCTGTACTGCATCTCGAAGCCCCACTCGGGGCGTGCTTGCCCATGGCAAAACTTTTTCCTTTCTTGGAGCCTGAATATGTGCACCTGTTGCCCCGTGCCGGACCGCCGTGCTGGACCCCAGACACCTCAGGACCCTGCGTCGCCGCTGGCTCCGCACCTGGGCACGGAGCTGCGCCGCGACTGCGCCGTGGCCGCCGCCAGCTCGGGCGCCGTGGAGGTGCTGGAGCTCCTGCGCGACGCCGGGATGCTGGTGGACCTGCGGCCGCCGCACCCCCACCAGCAGCAACACCTGCAGCGGCAGCGGCAACGACAACAGCAGCAGCAACAGCAGGAACAGCAGGAGCTGCCACATGGCGCAGAGGCAGGCGGCGCAACAGCGTACGGCAGTGACGCCGCTACCCTCACTGGGCAAGGCGGAGCTGTAGTGGCTAGCAGTGATGCAGCGCCCGGCAGTGCTGGCTCTCCGGCCGGCTGCATTCGTCCCAACAGCGGCCCGCAAGGTGATGACGGCAGCCCGGCAGCAGGCAACGATGGCGCGGCAGCTGGAGCGGACAACCCAAGCACGGAAGGTGGCTCCCGGGGGCCTGGTGGCAGCGAGTCCGGGCGCGACTGCGGCCCCCTTGCCTGGGGCCCAGAGCTGCTGTTGGCCGCAGCCATATCCGGCTGCGAGGCGGCAGTGGAGTGGGCGGTGGCGCATGGCTGCCCCGTGGTGGTGAGGGTGTGTCAGCGCGAGCGTGTTGGGGATGGGTCATGACGCTTGGGCCTCGGGGCGGGGGGCCTTGGCCGACATCAGCATCGATGCACCCTGCTGATGGCTTGCCGACCCCGCACATGCATCGTAACGCCAGCGCCGTGCTGTAATGCGGTAATACAATACACAGGACGACGGCGAGCCCTATGAGCAAGTAGCTGGCGAGGAGCCGCTGTGCCTGCCGGTGCTGCGCCTGCTGCGGCGGCTGGGACACGGCTGGGGCGCGCCCAACCGCGTCTTCCGCGCCGTGCTAGCGCCGCGGTACCAGCCGCCGCTGTGCCGCACGCCCGCCACGCTGCGCCTGGCGGCGCTGCGGTGGCTCCTGGACAGCGGTTGCCCTGTGGAGTGGGACTGGGCGGTGCGGGTGGCGCAGCAGCCGCAGCCGCTTCTGGCAGGCGCACTGGCGGACACCGTGGCGAGCTGGGTGCTGAGGGAGGCGGCAGCTCGCGGCTTTGAGGTTGCGCCTAGGTTGGAATTGAGGCACGCTGACGGGGGATGAGCGTGATGGTGACAAGGGACACCAAAAGGCGTTCAAGGTAACAGGCGCCTAGGTTGGAATACGCCAGGCACTGGAGGCGCCAAGAAGCTATGGGCAAGGCCTGAAGGGCAAGCGTGTCGGCGTGGGTAACGTCACTAACTGCGACGTAAGTCTAGTCAGAGCGAACTGGAGAAGGCCGGTTAGGTGCAGTGCTTCATACGCATTAGACAAGGAAGGCGGCTCTCGTCCGATGATGCGGCTGGAGCTGCACGGAGGAGGTCAAGCATTCTAGCAAGCCTGCACGGATGCATGGATGCGGGGCGGTTGGGTCACATTTGATAGTTGGTATTGCTAGCTAGTCTTGCACGGGGCATTGCGTATACTGCACAGCCGTACTTATGCATTCTTGCTTGGCGTGTGCCGCTCTGCATCGATAACTTTAATGCCTGGCGCGTGCCTTCGTGCTGGCGGCACTGCCCTGCGCGTGGTCACAATACCATGCCAATACTGGCAACGCAAGTTGCGGGGAAACGATTGACTTGTTATTGTTCAGGCAGTTATTTTGGATGGGGTTGGCGTGCGCGGGCTGAAGCCTGCATCTGGGGTCAGGCTGGGCCCCACACGCGCGTGTGGATCGTGACGCGTGCGGCAGGTGGGGCCATGGGAGCCCGTAATCTTCCCGGCGAGTTGTGCAAACTGATTTCATACTTTGTTGAATTCATTGAAGGCGTGTGCGGTGCCGGCCGCGCGCTGGAGTTTTAGCGCGTGGTGACCCGGCGTAAACTCGTGGCCACAGCAGCAACTTCCACGGCCTACGCTTTGAGCACAATGCTGAGTCTGCAGAACTCTGATGTGGCCAGGGGCGGAGACCAGCACTGTAGGAAATGGTCATCGTCATGTTTCGCTCCGCGCTCTGCGCTAGCGGGCTGCGGTGGCCGCGCTCCTAACATGGTTGCAGCCGCTCGTGGACGTGGAGGAAGTAGCGGCAGCACTGGAGATTTGCGCGACCCCTGGAGGGTGAGCGATGCTGCGTCGCGGCTGGCCTCGGGAGGCCATGCATACGCGTTTACAGACCTGCAAGCGTCTTGGGTCATGGCGCACCGGCAGATGGCGGGCTAGGCGACAAGGGCGAGCCCTTCGGCTAATGGCATTAGGCTTGCAGGCCGAGCGCTGCGCTGGGCAGGATTCTCCCAAGCTCTGCACTCGAGGTCGCGAGGTCTACTGATGTGCTGCGCCGTCTACGCCAGTGACCTGTGCGAACCTGGCACCAACTGCGTGCTGACGAGACCCTCCTCGTGCCTCGGCCGCACTCGTTGTTGCAGGAGGAGGAGCGGCGCCAAGCGCTGCTCAAGTATGTGCGCGAGGTGCAGCCCGCCTCGGTGGTGCAGTTCGCGGAGCAGACCAACCCGCAGGTGCGGCGGGTGAAAGCGTGACGGTTCAGTTGCCGAACGTGCTCCGCCAGTCGCCGGTCGAGGAGGAGTGCTGCTCACGAGTGATGGCATGGTTGCTAGGGCTTGGCATGCGACAGCCCCCAACATCCCTGACCAGTTTCCATACATGCGCGAACCCACGTTACCATCTTCCATCCCACGCCACAAACGGCCTGACCTAATGCCGTCTCTCCCTCACTCGGCCACACACCGATAGGCCGTACATATGCACGCCCATGCACATACATTTTAACGTCATTGTGCTTTTCTGGTATACTTAAATCTTAACTGCCACAACACACGCAGGTGGTGGCGGCGATGCGCCAGACGGTGCTCAACGTGGTGGGCTCACTGCCGCCGCAATATTTCGACGTGCGCATCAACACCGTGGCCGAGAGCCTGGCGCAGCTGATGCTCAGCATCATGACCACCGGCTACATGCTGCGCAGCGCCCAGTTCCGGATGGAGCTGCAGCAGTCGCTGCGGTCACTGCCCTCACACAGCACTGCTACAGCCTCCGGTGCTGCGGCTGCGGCGGCTGCTGGTGGTGCTACAGCCAGCGGCGCCGGCGGCTTAGCTGCGCCCACAGTGGCGGCGCTGTCGCCGGCCTCGAGCGGCAGCCTCTCCCGCGCCTCCTCTAGCGGCAGTAGCAGCAGCAGCGGCGCCGTCAGTAGCAGCGATTCGGGTGACGCAGTGGTTGCAGGCGTGGCACTCAGCGCGGCAGAGGCCGAGGCTGAGGCGGTCGCGGCCGCCTCGGCCGCGGTGGGTACTGCGTTCCTTTACGATGGCCTGGGGTCGCCGTACGCGCCCGGCGTGCAGAAGAAAGGAGTTGAGGTGAGGCAGGGGCAAAGGCGGGGGGCGGGGGTGAACTTGGCAGCTGGGCTTGGCAGGGCTGCTTTGCTTTGCCCCACATATTGCAGGAGGCTGCCTTTGCATGAGCCCCATGCCGGGTGTACCGAGATAGGCCTCTGTTGCTGCTAATTGTCACAGCTCAGGACCAGTGTCATGAGTACCAGTGTCAAGCCTAGTCCACTCTTGCCCGATGCCGCGCAGGGCGAGGTGCTGCGCTGGCACTTGGATCGTGGCGAGGTGCAGCGCCTGCCGGTGGCCGCCTACATAGACATGCTGGAGCGGGAGCTGGCGGCCCTGAGGGCACAGCTGGGGCCGGCGGCGGCGGCGCCGGACGGCTTCGCCGCCGGCGCCCTCAGCGGCAGCGGCGTAGGCGGCGGCAGCAGCGGAGGCATGGGGTCAGGCGGCGGCGCAGGGCCAGCGTTCGGGATGCCGATTGCGATGGCGGGCGGTGTGGAGGTGCTGGGCCCGGAGACGCCGACGGGCTCGTTCGGGTCCGCCGGGTCCGGTTACGCGTCCGCATCCGCATCGCCCGCCTCGTCCTCGGCCTCCATGGATGGACTGGTGTGTGTCAGCCCGCTGCCTGGCTTCGGGGAGCGCATCGGCAGCGGCATCAGTGGAGGCAGCGGAGGCGGAGGCGGCTGGGGGCTGGGGCTGGGGCTGGTGGCGGGCGGCGCGGCGAGCGCGGCGGCGCCTGCGAGTATGGGCAGCGGCGGCATCCCGCTGGTGGTGGGGTCGCCGCTGGGGCTGCCGCGCAATGAGCTGCTGGACTACCTGCACGGCCTGCAGGTGTGGGCAGGGGTGGCGGGGAGCGGGCAGGGGGGTTGGGGCGTGGGCAGGGGTACTGGTGGGGAGTGGCGTGGAAGGTTGTTTGCTAGGGTGGCGGTGGACTGGTGGGTCGGGGGTTACATGCATGGTCAGCTAAGGGGGGAGGGGCGTGGGGCTTCAGGAGGCGAAGAGTGGCGGTGGGTGCATGGGAGGAGAGCAAGGGATTTTTTAGCGTGGTCGTGCTGGGTTGGTGACACCGTGAACACCGCCGGGCCTCCTCAACTCCCTTCATCCGCCCTCCTCTACTTTTACTTCTTCACTACCGTATGCAACCCTCCCCCCATCCTGCTGCCCCCGCCCCCCCAGGCCTCGGGCAACGGCGGCTTCAAGGAGCTGGCCTGCTCGCCCAACACCGCCAGCGGCGAGGCGGTTAAGGAGGCCATGGAGCTGTTCGTGGGGCGGCTGATGGGCACCACCGACCCGGCGGCGCTGACCCAGATGAACTCCGAGTTCAGCTCGGTGGAGCTCAGCAAGGTGCTGTTCTGGCTGCTGGCGGTGGGCTACACGCTCAAGAGCATCGAGGTGAGGGCGGGCGGGGTGGGGTTGGCTGGCTGGTGGCGCAGCGGGCGGGTTTGGGTTGGGTGGGGTTGGGGTCTCTTGGGTCACAGCGCTGTGAGCAAAAGGGTGATAAACACCGCACCGCTGTTGTATATGTGTGTGCGTGTGCGTGGGACGGTGATAGGAGACGCAGTACATCAGACACATACAACGGCACAGGTGGTGATGAGACCGCGATGGCTGTGGCTGTGTGCTTACGTGCACGTGCACGTGTCCATGCACAGGCGCGCATGGACATGGAGGACGGCATGGGCGGTCCCGGCAGCGCCGCCGGCCGCGGCCCCATGGGCGGCGGCCCCGCGCCCGGCGGCTCGGGCGGCGGCAGCGGCGGCCAGGGCGGCAGCGGCGGCGGCAGTGGCGGCTGGGGCAAGGCCGGCGGAGGCAAGGGCAACGGAGGCAAGGGCGAGCGCAAGGGCGGCTTCGGCGGTCTGCGTGGCCTGCTGCCTGGCTTCTGAAGCACGTTTGACGAGAGGAGTCTATGTATTTCCAACAGGTTTCCAAGGACTTGTCGATGCCAAGTCGGTGCTGTATGCAAGCGCGCTGTAGCGCTTCAGGCGTACAGCTGGCGAATGTGAACGTGGTGTGGGGGGAGGAGCGGTGGCAGTTTGCCAGGCTGACGGCAAACAGGGACGGGAGACTTGCATGTGCATGCATATACGCACATGCCTCCTTTAGATCAACACGCCCGAGTTGAGCTTTGGGGCTGTCAGCGTCTTGTGGTGTTGGTTCGATGAGCGACGGAGAGTTGGCCGACAGCGTTCACACCGAGGGTAAGAAAAGACCATGTATGTCACGCATGACACCAAAAATGTACACTACCGGTACCGTCGTCTTGGCGCCGTTGGCGGCCTCGAGATGCGATGTGGTGGGATGTAGTAGATGGCGCCGCCTTGCTGAATTGAAGGGAAGCCGCGGGTTCGCCCCGCCACCCAGGGGACAGAGCAACCCTTGATCTACGTCTTTCTACAGCTGCGTCTGGTTCCCCACATTCTGCGACTGAGGCTGCTATCCAATTATCCAGTGTTAGCTGACAGGGACATGACAGGCACATGTCAGAGGCGCTTACACGTGCAAGGTGCGCTCATCTCGCCGTGCCGGGGGCCCAAGCGACCAGTAGGTATCTGTGCTGGCGCGTGCCGGCCCCCATGCGCCTCCATACAAGCATGGGACGGCGCAAAGCCACGAAAACTCATGATGTGCTAATTTAGCGTCGAACCACTGGTCCCTGGCTCCTTGGCCGGGGATTATTGCCACTTGCGTCACAGCTCACGTCAGGGCCACTTGAAAAAAATATAAGATCCATCATTGTTACCCGCGCATGCTACATACAGCAGCATAAGATTATTGAAGTGCGTGAGACCTCTCGAGCACCCGCTACACTGCACACGAGTTTTGCCAGATGCTAGGCGCTCCACACCCGCCCAATGCAGGGCCGAAACAGTTTGGTAAGCGGGCCTGCGGCAAGGGACGGGCGTGGCAACGCGCGCACGGCTGCCTTGACGCACCGGCGTCCGCTGCAGACGCACGCAAGCCGCAACACCCTAGTTCCCAAGCCACAAGCTCCGTAGTACAGAACATATGCGAATATCAACTCAACACTCCGCAGCGCCACCTCCGTATCACGCGTGACATAGTCTCTGATGTGTGTATAGCGGCACACAGGCCCCGTATATGCAGTCTCTCCGCGGGGAACGACGCACACGCTCAGTGTTGTCCATACAAACCTACACACACGCTATCAGACAAACCAACTCACTTACGCCAGTACAATTTGAACCCGCTGCCTAGCGGTCTGTAATCAAACACGCTGCAATGCACCGCCGCAATACCTGGGCGCGCCGCGCCGCATCGATTTCCCCCCAGGATTGGGCCCCGGCCAACAGCAACAACAGCCAGCCGCATGGGCCCGCATGCTAGAACTGCCCCGGGTCCGCCCCTGCACACACACACACACCTGCAACCCAGCGCTGCGCCGGCTCCTGTCACGCACACGGCAACATGCGCGCTCCAAGGCCTCCACTCCTGGATCGCACGGGGCCTCCAGCCCACTACTGGTCGGGTAGGCCAAGCACCGCGGCGCAGAGACGAACCGCAGGTAGCCTTTGTCAAACTCCAGACCAAACCGGACGGCCGAGCAGTTGCTTACGCGCTCAGGCCCACCAGCTTGGCAGAGATGTCCCACAGCTTGGAGGCCTTGGAGTCATCGGCCACCTCCTCAGACACCTGGTTGTCGAACGAGCCAGTGGTGGAAGACCACGACCAGTAGGCGCCCGACTTGTTCAGCTTGGGGTCAGAGATGACCTGGGGTCGGGTTGGGGAGCAAGGCAGAGAGGAGGTAGCTTGAGTAAGACGCGGCAATAGTACGTACGTTCAGTTCAGCCTCCCTTAGGTGCGGCGGTGGCGCGAAACACTGCGGACAATCCTAACAGAGACCCAGATGCCTTGCAGTAGCATCAGGTACTTCAACCGGGGCGGGGCGCAGGGGTGTGAGACTCACCGCTGCCAGGCGGCGGCCGGCCTCCTCCTCCGACACGTAGCCCTTGGTGATGTACTTCTGGAAGGGCGGGAACAGGGTCTTGAACAGCGGCACGTGCTCGCGGAACAGGCCGGTCTCGGCAATGCAGCCGGGGTACAGCGAGGCGAAGGTGATGCCGGTGGCGTCGTGGAAGCGCTGGTGCATCTGGCGCACGGTCATCATGCACGCCACCTACAATTGCGAGAGAGGGAGAGAAGAAGGGGCGAGAGTCAGAACCAAGTGCACGTGGTCAAAGAGGGAACAAACGTGACAGAACCAGGCAGGAGTCCCCGAGCCCCAGCACGCGCCCACGAGCCTCCGAGCCCATAGCCAACGTCAACCGATGTTAACCACCTTTTTGCAAGCCTGCCCCGCTCACCTTGGAGTCCTTGTAGGCCTTGGCGCCGTTGAACTCCTGGCCATCCATCATGGGGTTGGCGGCGGGCACGCCGGCGGCGAGGCCCGACAGGTCGCCCAGGTTGGCCTTGGGCGGCACGTTGCCGGCCAGGGTGTTGGTGTTGCCGGTGATGGAGCCGACGATGATGCAGCGGGGCTGCTTGTTGGGGGCGTTCTTCAGGTCATCCAGCAGCAGGTTGGTCAGCAGGAAGTGGCCCAGGTGGTTGGTGCCCACCGACAGCTCGAAGCCGTCGGCGGTGAAGCGGGGCTCCTTGGCGGTGGGCAGGTACACGGCAGCGTTGCACACCAGCGCATCCAGGCGGCGGCCGGAGGCCTTGAAGTTCTGCACGAACTGGCGCACCGACTCCAGGGAGGACAGGTCCAGGTGCAGGATTGAGTAGGAGCCGGCGGGCATGCCGACCTTCTTGGCAGCCTGCTCGGCCTTGAGGAAGTCACGGCAGGCCATGACCACGTGCCACTCGCCGGTGGCGGCCAGGGCCTTGGCGGCGTTCAGGCCCAGGCCCGAGCTGGCGCCGGTGATGATGGCGGTCTGCTTCTGCTGGGTGGCGGGCACGCGCGCGATCGCGTTGGGCTTGAACTTGTCAGCCAGAGAGGGGGAGGGGGCGGTGGCGGTCGCGGCGCAGACGACCAGGGGAGTGCGGGCGACCGATGAGCGGGCAGCCAGCGCGGGGGCGGGCATCACGCGGGACGAGGTGCGGCCAGACACGGCCACGGCGGGCGCGGCCTGGGCCTTGCTGGACACCTGGGCGCGGGCGCTCACGGACTTGGCGGACATGGTGAGGGCCATCTGTGTGTGGCAAGGGTGGGAAGGGCAGGGCCGCGGGAGCACATGGGGCACATCGCAACCATCAGTATACAGCTCCAGCAGAGTAGAACTGGGTTCGCAGGGGCAAAAAGAAGCTTGCGCGACGTGGAGCCCGCACACAAACATGAGGAGGTTTGGGCCGCCGAACAGCGAAGATCCGTAGATCTTCCTTGACCAATGCCATAAGAAGTATGCATGTATGCAATTGTCAGCAGGCCCCAGGGCCCCGGGACCAGGAGCACGAAGCCGAAGGTCGTTGTCCCGCAAGTCCACAGTCCGCTATGTGCAATGCATAATCCGACCGCGCCAAGGGTGGATCTTTGGCATGCAGGCCAAGATTCAGTGCAGCACCGGCACAGCCATGGCGCTCCAGAAGTCTCGATACCCCAAATCGCAGTCGCGCTCGTCGCTCACCTTGCTGTTGGGTCTTGAACCGGTGTCCGAGACTGAGTCCTATGAGATTAATGCCGTAGCGCTGGTAAGGTGAAATCGCAATGGCAGGCGCGGCGCCGGGCAAGCTTCTAAACAACTCGGGCGCGATTGGCATTCGTACGGCACCCATCTCGCTGCGCTGTTTTCGCCGAATCAGCCGCGGCGAGCCGCCTAAGGCGGTCGCTTCGGCAAAATCTGCGGTTTTTGGACCCAAGCGAACTTACTGGAGCAGGCGCGTGGGCGAAAACGGGAAAACTTGTGAGGCCCGACTGCATGCTTACACGCAATCCTTCGAGTGGCTGCTCCGTAACGACAGCGCTGGGCCGCGTTTGGCCATAGCGGACCTCTCGAAATGCCTTGGACCGGGATCAGGTCTAAAAGTTGCAGACCGGGATGGCCGGCCGTTGGCGTGACGGCCTTTTGCCTGCGGATGGCCTTTTTCCGACACCCCCGCGCGTGCCACTTTTCCTGCCGCTTCTCCATGGCCCTACACACCGCCAACACGTGCAATGGTGCATATGCACTCATCATACAGGTATAGAACATCAAATTTACAACACACAACAGCCGTGCCAGTCCCTGCATCATACATATGCATGCACCAATACCGTGTAGATCGCTTCGCAACACTCAACAGCCTTGCTTACAGCACCGACGCCTGGTCAGCGCTTATTATACCGCGCAACGTGCCAGCCCCCTAGCGCAGCTATGCCTCCCCCGCCTCCTCGTCTTCTCCCTCCAACTCCTCCTCTTGGGTACCAGCCGCGGCGGAGCCGCCGAGGCCTCCACGCGGGCGCAGCCTGCGGCCACGCGCCCACGCGGACCTCTGCAGCTCCTGCTGCCGCAGCCAGCCGGCCAGGTCGCGGTCCCTGTGCTCCTCCGCCGCGGCAATGGCCAGGCGCCAGTTGACCGGGCAGCCCGCCTCCAGCAGCCACAGCAGCTCTTCCTTGTCCGCGCCCTGTCATGGGGCCGACCGCGCGTTGGTGCAAAGCAGTGCGCGTGACACATGACATGTTTGCCATTGGCCAAGCGCCAGGCCCAGCCTTAGCCGCATCCAGCTGAGCACGAGCACTAGCCGAATGAGGCAGACAGAGAGTAAGCAGCTCACGAAAGCACAGGACGGCCGTATGGCCTGGCGACATGCAGCTCTCCCTACGGCCCCGGCGGCCTAAGGCCCTTACCTACGCACCCCATGCAGGCGTGCACTCACCCAATCGTTGTTGCGTGGATCATACACCGCCCGTGTAAATGTGCGGTGGCGCCAGGGGCAGCCCAGCCGCCGCAGCGCCGCCAGGGCCGCCACGTCTCCCTGGTACGCCGCCTGTGTGCCGCAACGCCGGGGCCGTGAGAACAGAAGTACGCAATTCGGTACCACGCTGTTCGCTCGAGCACAATAGCACGGCCGCGCATACACAGTCTGCGCAGGCATTGGCGCATGCATACATCGGCAGCAGCAACCACATCTCAACATCGCAAATCACCCACCCGACAACCCACCCACCTGCACGTACGCGCTGCCGTCGTTGCCCATGGGGCAGCCCGCCTCGCGCACCAGCCATTCCATCATGCCCTCATCGCCCGCCTCCGCCGCCGCCACGAACGCCTGCTCGCTGAGCGGCACGCCGTGACCCTCCAGCAGCGTCACGAGCTGCCTGTGCCCGCCCGCCGCCGCCGCCTGCTGCGCGTGCTCCATGTCCAGCTGTGCCGGCATGGTGGCAAGCATCCACTCCACCACATCCACGTGTCCGCTCTCGATGGCGCTGGCGAAACCGGCGCCCAAGTGCCACGACACCTGGACCGCGGCGGCGGCGCCTTCGGCTGCGGCTCCGGCTGCGGCTGCGGCGGCGCCTTCGGCGGCGGCTCCGGCTGCGGCTGCGGCGGCGGCGGCTGCCACCGCGTGGTCCTGCAGCAGGCGCAGGCAGTCCAGGGCGCCGCTGCGGGCGGCCATGACGGCGGCCAGAATGAAGTGGATGCCGCCCACGTGCAGGCCCTCACCCAGCACGTACGACAGCACAGCCGTGTTGTTGCCCTCGGCGGCGCTGCGGGCGCGAGGGCGCAGGATGAGGTGCGGTGACAAAACAAACCCGCACGCGCGTCAACGAGCGGCATGGTGCCATCGCTGCATTGCACGCACTTCCGCTCCCGGGTCTGCCCCTAGCCCCCGCCCCGCCGTGGCGCGCCCCTCCTCAGCTCAGCCACGGCACGCAGCAATGGCACCCGGCCAAGGCACGCACTCACGGCACGCACCTGGACACCACGTCCTGCTCCAGGGAAAAGCCGCGCCCCAACAGCCACCGCAGCCGCGCCAGGCCCTCCTCGCCCGCTGCCGCACCCACCGCCGCGGCGCAGGCGCGCGGCGGCCGCGGGTAGCGCCTCGCCTCCAGCAGCTCCAACCGCGCCCGCCAGTCAGCCGCCTTGCAGCGCGCCGCCGCCACCACCAGCCGCTTGCATTGCTCCGTGTCCAGGGCCCTGCCGGGTTTGTCCAGGTATCGCATGTGCAGCTGCTCCAGTGTGTCTGCGCAGGGTGCGCCCTCCGCCGCCGCTTCCAGCAGCTGTGGCAGGCGCAGCAGCGCCGTTGCGTCCAGGCGCGGCCACGCATCCCACGGCGCGTTGTCATCGACCCGCAGGCTCTGTACCGCAACGGCTCCGCCGCCACCGCCTGCGGCTGCCGCCACCCCGGCGGCAACGGCGTCGGCCCCGCCTGCGGCTGCCGCCGCCGCGGCGGCCCCGGCGCCGTCCATTGCTGCCACCGCGCCCTGGAAGGCTTCTGCCATCTGCGCCAGCCCCATCGCCTGCGCCATGTCAGCAGCCATCATCACCATGCCTGCCACCTGCCCCATCAGCGCCGCGCCAGCACCGGCGCCGGCGCCATTCCCATCAGCAGCAGCCTGCGGCGCCTGCTGTCCGGCTGGCGCATCCTCCTCTTCCCCGTCCTCCTCCGGCGCCGCAGGCGGCACCTGGTTCTCCTGTTGCTGCTGCTGCTGTTGCTGAGGTGGCGCGGCTGGCGGCTGGCGCAGGTCATCCGGCAGCTGCCCCAGAAACCAATCCATGACGGCCGTGTGTCCGGCGCCCACGGCCCCACGTGCGCCGGCAGCCAGCAGCTTCACGTGGGCGCGGCTGTGCGGCGGCACCGGCCGGGCTGCCAGCGCCTGCAGCCGATATGTGCATAACATGAGCAAAGCACATGCCGTGCACATCGGTGTGTAAGCAACATCCCAGCCGTGCCGCCACCTTTTGACTCAGTGGCCCCAGCAACGCTGAATCCCAGGCCAGCTTACCCATTCGCATGTTTCGCGGCTGCCCGACTTGCCCGCCTGCTGCATCAGGTCATAGTGGCTCGCCAGGTCCATTCCGCCGCCCGCGCCCCCGCCGCCCCACAGCCGCCCGTGCAGCCAGTGGCACACGGCAACCTGCAGTCAGGACGGCAAGCACGCCAAGCACCAACAGTGGAGGGCAGTGGCAGCGCGCAGCTGCAGTCGCGACGGCGGTCCAGCTTATGAGCGTGGGTGCCCGGTGGGCAGCCAGTGCAGGTTGACAGGTGCAGCATGCCAAGCCGAGCGCTTGCCCACCTGCCCTGCTTCGGCGGCTGCCTGAAGGACGTCCGGGCCTCCACGACAATGCTCTGCCCCATGCCGGTCCAGCAGCAGCCGTAGGTTGTCCAGCACGCCCGCCGCCGCCGTGAGCTGCAGCAGCTGCCGGCGCCGCTCCCGCGGCAGCAACCGCAGCAACCGCACGTCGCCCCAGTGCGCCGCGAACTCGGCTGGCGGGCAGGGCTGCGACAAACGGATGATGGTGTGCTGTCCGCCGCGGAACTGAGACGCCGTGGCGCGGCACACCAGCCGCAGCGTCAGCGCCACCTCGTTGGGCGGCAGGAACCGCGCGTAGCGCTCCACAAGCTCAGGAAGCCACACGCGGGAGCCGTCGGCGGCCGGCGAAGGCGAAGTGCTTTGGCCGGCCCCAGCTTGGGGCCCTGCACCGCTCGCCACTCGGGCGCTCTTGCGGGAGGCCGATGCACGCTCAGGCATGACTATTGGGCTGCTCTTAGGTTTGCGCAGCACTAGGCAACACGGAGACCGCCTCTCCGTCAAAGTTGAATGCGGCGTGCGGGGAATCGGAGAATCGGTAGTCTTGAAACGGTGACCCTTCTGGACGTCCTCTACACTCTCAAGTTCATCTTTGTTGCTCAAAATAACAATTAGAAAGTGCGGCGCGTGTTCATTGTAGAAGTAATTGGAAGTGGCAGGCTGAGCTGTAGGCTGAGCAGTAGGTTGCTCAACCAGGAGGAGTTGTATTGCTATCTTCCGTCTACATACTGTGTCTACAAGTTTGCTATGGCTGTTTGCCACAGCTGCATGACCCGCAGTGTGTCAGGTTTGCAAATTTCGTGCATGTTTGATTGCGTTTGCCACGACGCCGGTGTAATGAAGCGAAAAATTCCAGGGCCTTGGCTCGCGGTGGGCGCTCTGTCTTGGTGGAAAGGACGGTGCAGAACCACGGTTCCTCAGCCTTCCCAGCATGCTTGGCCGGACCAAGCCTTTGATGCATCATCGCATAAAGAGATTCAAATCAGGGCTAGCGGCATATGGCTTCCATGAACCTGAAATCGAAGGCCGACAAGCCGATTGGCGATTGCGCAAAGTTTCCATGAAAGGGGATTCAACTTGCAGAACATTCTCAAACCTGCAGTAGTTTAGGCTACAGTATCGTTGTGCTGCCTGTGTTT
Source organism: Chlamydomonas reinhardtii (assembly GCF_000002595.2). NCBI lineage: Eukaryota > Viridiplantae > Chlorophyta > Chlorophyceae > Chlamydomonadales > Chlamydomonadaceae > Chlamydomonas > Chlamydomonas reinhardtii. Next base: position 2,630,664 of record NC_057004.1, on the reverse strand, counting down.
GTGGCTAGGCTTCTTGGTGAACCCCCAAACAGCCCGCAAAGAACTCGAACTTTTTGACAACAGCCGGGCCTGTAGAACTATCCACCGGCTACTTTGAACGTGTCCCAATATTGCAACTTTTCTTATATAATTCTTTGCTCTGAGACAGCTCGCCGAAAGACAAGTTTGCCGCACGGTTTGCCGCGCTTCTTCAAGGAGCGCGTGCAGCGGTCATGGCTGACTCTCAGGCCAAGCGCTATGCTGGAGGAGGTCACTACGAGGGAGGCCCGCCTGCCAAGCGGCAGGTAGGTCGGGAAATTATGAAATGCCCCGTTTTTCACGAGGGCCACTTGCAGCAGCTAGGCAACGTGCGCGGGAACTGTTGGCGGCCTTTCAGGCATAGGGATTGTTGTCAGCAGTCCTGGCCGCGGTTGGCCTGCCAGAGGGCGACTCACCCGCCACTCCGCTACTGTACTACCCCACTCAGGCGACGGGCCCCGACCCAGACGACATGGACTTTATCGAGGACGACCCCAGCGGCCCCCCTGAGCCGCTGGAGGACGTGGAGCTGGGCGAGGCGGGCCGCAACTGGGTGCGCCCGCCCGTTGCCGACTTTGACCCCGCCAGCACGGCCATAGGTAGGCAGTCGCGCCGGCAAATCAAGTTTTGTGCCGTGTGCGTTGAGGGCGGGACTCAGGCACGGAGCGCTGCTGGCAGTCCGCTGGCAGGGCAACATGCGACCCCTAGCGTGTGTACATGGCTCGCACAAGGTGCCGCCGCATCAGCTGTTGTGTCGCCAGCTTCCGCCTGCCCAGGCTGCGGCACAGCCGCGGTACTCCGGCACTCCGAGCGCTGTGGCACACCGGCAGTCCGGCACCTTGCCAAATAACCTTCTTCCTCCATCAAGTTGACACACACACACACACACACACACACACACACACACATACACACACGTTGTATCTCTCTCGCCCCTCACCCCGCTCGCAGTGTTCCAGCAGCTGGAGGTGGACTACTACCTGGCTGAGCCGCGGGCGGGCGTGGACACGGTGCCAGTGGAGGTGAGGCGTAGGCACGATCGCATGTGTGCAGTGGTACGGTAGTGGTGGAGCACTGTGTTATGGGATGACTAGCACCCCGCAGCTTGTGCTCGATAACGCAGACACACACACGTGCACACACGAACACAGGTGAAGCAGGTGCCGGTGCTGCGCCTGTTCGGCGTGAACGCCGCCGGCAACAGCGTGTGCGCGCTGGTGCACGGCTTCGAGCCCTACTTCCTCATAGAGCGGCGACCGCACTGGGGCGCAGACCACATCCAGGCGCTGGGCTTAGCGCTCAATGTGGGTGTGAGGGGCCGCAGGGCCGGGCACGTCGTCGGAAGCTCTGTTTCACTGAGAATGAAGTCCATTAGAAATCAAAACGAAGCAGGACAACACGCCACGGTACATGGACACCCAGTTGCGAGGTTGCCTTGCTGGCCCCACCATCATCATGACCACGCCCGCTTTTGCCCCGCAGCAAGAGCTGTTGGGCAAAGCAAAGGGCGTGGGCGGCCCGGCGGTGACGCGCATTGAGCCCGCGGAGCGCCGCTCCATCTGGAACTTCCAGCCGCCCGGCACCTCCACCGCCTTCCTCAAGATCGTGGTGTCGGTGCCCAACCTGGTGGCGCCCGCGAGAGGTGCGCGGTGTGGTACGGCACGTGGCATATGGCGCAGGGTTGCTGAAGGACGGGGGAGGCGGGAAGGGCAGCGGGTGTGCGGTTAGGGTGGCGGCGGCGGAACAGGACCTACATGTAGACAGATGCGTGTTGTAAGGCTTCCTGCGACACTGCGCTGCTGCTGTGGGGTGCCGCGCCAGGCCTGCTGGAGGGCGGCATGAGCCTGTCGGCCGTGAACGACTTTGTCAAGTGCACCACATACGAGAGCAACGTGCTGTTCACGCTGCGCTTCATGGTGGACTGCAAGGTGCGGAGGGGCGGCACGGGGCGGTGCTGTTGGGAGGGCATGCAGGCACGACAAGGCCAGGCCATGCGGCGACAAGACCAGGCGCTGCTTAGAAGCACACCCGGGCGGAAAAGGTGGTGGTTGCGAAACCAAAAGCGACGGGCTGAGGGCTGCCTGCGAAGGAATGTAGGGCCAAGCAAGCCAGGTGCAGCGTATTAGAGGTTCACGCGCACGTCATGCGTGTTGCCGATACCCACACCATCTCACATATATTCCCCTAACACGCCCTCGCCATCCTTATCTTCCAAACCGCAGGTTGTGGGCGGCAACTGGGTGGAGCTGCCGGCAGGTGCCTACCAGCTGGAGACCGCGCGGCCCATGACGCACTGCCAGATTGAGGCGCACATACGCTACGACAAACTCATCTCGCACGCGCCGGATGGTGAGAGCAACCGAGCAGCGGGACGCTGGGATCCTGGGCAATGGGTCCAGAGCCACGGTGAAAGACGTTGAGCTTCCTGCGCAAGCCGCCACGTCTCCGCAGATGCCGCTTCCTGGTTGCTCGCCGTCTCATGGCGCTCATTTCATACGCTACAGGCGAGTACTCGAGTGTGGCGCCGCTGCGCATTATGTCCATCGACATTGAGTGCTGCGGCCGCAAGGGCTGCTTCCCGGAGGCCAAGATTGACCCCGTCATCCAGGTGAGCGCCATGGCAACGCGCTGCGATTGGCTACGACCCGCTGCGCGGTTGCGATGCTCCGCCGCTTCGCCCTGCTTCTCGCCACACCCAACTCGACCTGCCCCAGCCTGCCCCAGCCCAACGTGTCCGATACCTTACCCCTGGCCCCGCCCGACAGATCGCCAGCATGGTGTCGGTGAGCGGCAAGATGGACGGCCCCGTGGTGAAGAACATCATGACGTTGGGCAGCTGCGCGTCTATCGTGGGCGCCGAGGTCATGTCCTTCAACGAGTGAGTGGCGCCGCACTGCCCAGCTTGCGCGCCCCGTGCACAGCGTGCGCTGCGCGCTATGTCGTGGAGTCCTTGCTGCGGCATACACGACCAGAGTACCTAACCCCGCTGGCAGGAATCCTTGCGTAGTTTGCCCCAAGTTCGCCGACCTCTGCCCACCTCTGCGCCTGCCCGTTCCCCAGCGAGGCGGAAATGCTGCTGCGCTGGCGTGACCTGCTGGTCGAGTCGGACCCCGACATCATCATCGGCTACAACATCCTCAATTTCGACCTGCCGTACCTGTACGAGCGGGCGGACGCGCTCAAGATTGGGAAGAAGTTCCAGGTCTGGGGTCGCGTGCGCGGCAGGTGAGCCGGGGGGGGAGGGCACGGGGTGCAGGCGGATTTGGCTAGTTGGCTTGAGTTGGCTTGGAGTGTGCACCGGAATTTGCGGTACGCGTGTTATGTCAAGGGCACAACCAGAGGCCCGTGCACGCACACCAACATCGCCACTTTCCCCACTCCGCCGCAGCCACACCCGCATGCGGGACGGCCAGTTCAGCAGCAAGGCGTACGGCACGCACGAGTACAAGGACATCACCATTGAGGGCCGCGTGCAGTTCGACCTGCTCACCGCCATCCAACGCGACCACAAGCTGTCCTCCTACTCCCTCAACTCCGTGTCCGCACACTTCCTGGGTGAGCAGGCCCATGGATGGGTGGGTGCGTGAAGCAAACCCAAAAGGGCGGCTGCAGCCGCACCTACGCATCTGCCAGCTGCCACCTCGAGAAACCCCTGTGCCCTGTGCTCCGCTCTTCCTTTGGAATGGCTTAAACACCCCATCCCGTCCTGCGACCCGCAGGCGAGCAGAAGGAGGACGTGCACCACAGCGCCATCGCGGACCTGCAGGCCGGCAACGAGGAGACGCGCCGCCGCCTGGCCGTGTACTGCCTCAAGGTGAGTGGGCACGGAAGCACCTGCATGCATGGCCTGCACCTGCGCCTGGACTTATGGTCAGACACCAATCCCACACCTGCGGCTCGGTATCCCACACATGATCGCGCTTTCTGTTACCCTACGTCTCTTCACCTAGATGGCCCTGCAGCGCCCGCCGCCACCCTTGCTACCCCACCTTGCCACCCCGCCTCGTAACCCGGCTCCGCCGCGCTGCCCCCGCCCCTCAGGACGCCTACCTGCCCCAGCGCCTCCTGGACAAGCTCATGTACACCTACAACTACATCGAGATGGCGCGTGTGACGGGTCAGTCAGGGGCGGCGGGGAGGGCAGCAGAGCGAGGGGGCAAAGCTGGTGCCATGGCGGCTCAATAGCCCATGTCACGTTGGGGGGCAGCAGCGCGAGGGGGCAAAGCTGGTCCCATGGCGGCTCAATAGCCCATGTCATGTAGGCATATCATGATACGTGGTATGGGGCGTGTCTTCCGTACGATGGCAGTGGTCCGGGCATCAGCTGCCGTACTGCCACCCGCCGCGCTGCTTGTGCTGACCAGCCCTTCCGACCGCCGCCTCCTCACCAACCTTCTGCTTGCAGGCGTGCCGCTGTCCTACCTGCTCACGCGCGGCCAGTCCATCAAGGTGTTCAGCCAGCTGCTGCGCAAGGCCGCCGCCAAGGGCTTCGTCATCCCCAACATCAAGGTGCAGGGCCCCGTGGCCGGCGCCGACGGCGTGGGCTACGAGGGAGCCACGGTGCTGGACCCCAAGATCGGCTTTTACGATCGTGAGTGCTGCTGCTGCCTGGGGCAGCCTTGGGTCAATCCCGATAGAGGCGGGACCCCGAGATTGGGGGCGGGGACAGGGTGGCAGGCTCGTTCGGGACATCAGGCGGGGGTGAGGGCAGACCTCAATACGGTACCACATGCCCAGTGCCTTTGCCCATGGCACCGCTGCTGCCGCTAATGTCGCTGTCTGCAGGCCCGGTGGCGACGCTGGATTTCGCCTCGCTGTACCCGTCCATCATGATGGCGCACAACCTCTGCTACACCACCCTGCTCACGAAGGACCAGTGAGTACCTGGCGGGCGCGAGCGAGGGGGGATTTTGTTGTAGGTGCTATAACTGGTGGTGCGGTAGGCGCAGGCGGCAGACCCGTATAACTCGAATGCTGGCTGTCCCCATGGCACACTGCTGCGACAGGCTCAACATCGTGCCGCCGGAGGACCGCGAGCAGAGCCCCAGCGGCGACTGGTTCGTGCGCAACAGCCGGCAACGCGGCCTGCTGCCAGAGATTCTGGAGGAGCTGCTGGCTGCACGCAAGAGGTGGGGCAGGGCTTGGGCAGGCAGGCAGGCAGGGGCGTATGTGCAGATGCGAAGGCTTGGTCCATGTTGTTGGCAGACCATGTAATGCAGGAAGGCGGCGTAGCAGCGTGAAGGGGACGAGGGAAGCGGGACAAGCCCGTGACCGGGCCGTACGTGTGTGTTTCGTGTCGACCCCGCTCAGGGCCAAGAACGACCTGAAGGCGGAGAAGGACCCCTTCAAGCGCGCCGTGCTGGACGGCCGCCAGCTGGCGCTCAAGGTGGGAGCTGCAGGCATGAATACTTCTTGGGCCGGGGGGGCACGCCGGGGGGGGGGAGGGGTTGCATTGGGCAGGGCGAAAGGCTGCTGAAGGGCTGCAAGGGAGGCGCAATGGTGGCGCGGGGAGGCAGGACCCGACAGGCCCATGCCCTGGTAGCCGGCGGCCGCGGTTCTGTGTGACGGTGTGCGACACCGCGCTCGTGCCTGCCTTCATCCCATCATCCGCATCGCCCCGCTTCCAACGGGACATGCCGGGCTGTTTAGACTCGGGCACACATGCCGCCAGCGGCCGCCCCGCGCACGCACGCGCGCACACACACGCTCACACAAGTGTCAACCCCTTTCCAAACTTCTGTTCTTCCCACACAGGTGTCGGCCAACTCGGTGTACGGCTTCACGGGCGCCACGGTGGGCAAGATGCCGTGCCTGGCCATCTCCGCCTCTACCACCTCGTACGGCCGCGAGATGATCATGACGACGCGGCAGCTGGTGCAGGAGCACTATACGCGCGCCAACGGGTACGAGACGGACTGCGAAGTTATCTACGGAGACACGGACTCGGTGATGGTCAACTTCAAGGTGTGGGCGCTGGCGGATGCGATGGGCAGGGGGAGGGGAACTGCATGGGGCTGCAGCGTGGGGTCTCGCGGCAATGGGGGCATACGGCCGTGCGGGTGGGGCAAATCCTTTGCAGGTTGGCAATGCATGCACACGTCAGTTAATGCACCCATGTCTCATCCGTCCCCTCTCTCCATACCCATTCATCGCTGTCTTCTGCATTGTGTCACCTACCCTTGCCCGCCACGCCTGGCGCCAGGTGGCGGACGTGGCTCGCGCCATGGAGCTGGGCCGCGAGGCGGCGGCGGTGGTGTCCAAGGCCTTCCCGCCGCCCGTGAAGCTGGAGTTTGAGAAGGTCTACTACCCCTACCTGCTCATGAACAAGAAGCGCTACGCGGGGCTGCTGTGGACGCGGCCCGAGACGCACGACAAGATGGACAGCAAGGTGCGGCCGCGGGGGCCTGGGGGCAGGGGCAATGCGGGGATTGGGAGTAGAGGACAGGGATGCAGACGCAGAGTCGTGCATTTCCAGGGGTACGGTACTTGCAGGGAGGATACAGTGCGGTACTTTCTGTGCAAAGGCGCGGGCACTCAGCTGCGTTGTTGCATCCATCCAGTGCAAGTAAGCGTGCGCGCGCGCCCTTGCATCTGACCCGACTGTGCAGGGTATTGAGACGGTGCGGCGCGACAACTGCCTGCTGGTGCGCAACGTGGTGACCACCTGCCTGGAGCGCATCCTCATCGGCAAGGACGTGCAGGGCGCGGTGGGCTACGTCAAGGGCGTCATCGCCGACCTGCTCATGAACAAGATCGACCTGTCGCTGCTGGTGATCAGCAAGGTAGGTACGGGTGAGAGGAGGCGGTATGGTGTTGCAATTGTTATCATTCGTAGTTGACGCTGAATGGATGCATGCGCTCGCCCCCAACCACCATGGCCACCATGCTCGCCCTCCCTGCCCACCTTGCTCACCTTATCCCGCCATCACATTGCCGTTGCACCACAACCACTCCTCGGCGCACTGCAGGGCTTGACGCAGGACGCGGACGAGTACGAGGGCAAGATTGCGCACGTGGAGCTGGCAAAGAAGATGCGCAAGCGCGACCCTGCCACCGCCCCGGCCGTGGGCGACCGCGTGCCCTACGTCATCATCAAGGTGCGCGCCTGTGCCGCTCATGCCAGAGAGCCATGCGTTGCGATAGGGGTCGCGCCGCAGCATCGCTTTACCTGGGCCTGCAACGAGAAAACGTGCTAGTTGGCCATGGCTCTTGCGGACAACGCACACTTGCAGGTAGCAACTTGCACTGCGCTTGGGGCCTCAGGCAAGGCAAACACGAAGCTGCGCCCCGCGCTGCGCCCTCCCCCAACGACCACAGGCAGCCAAGGGCGCCAAGGCGTGGGAGAAGGCGGAGGACCCCATCTACGCGCTGGAGCACTCGCTGCCCATTGACGTGCAGCACTACCTGGAGCACCACCTCAGCCAGCCGCTGCTGCGCATCTTCGAGCCCGTCATGAAGAACCCCAAGGAGCTGCTCTGCGGTGAGGCAGCATGGGTCTTACCTGTGTGGAGGGTGCAGGTTGTTGAGGAGCGATCAGCACTCACGTACGGTACCTCGGGGATTATGGGAGGAACTAATACACCACAGACGTGTAGGATGGGCGTTTTCCCTCTAGGCGTCAACACAGATGTAGGAGTGCCTGGCTGTCTCAATCGGCTCCAGTTGCACCTGTAATTTCATGTAAGCGCCCGTGCCCTCGCCATGCGAGGTCCTCTTGCTGCCCACCTTGTCACCACTCCGCAACCCGCCTCCTACCCCACCCCCCAGGCGACCACACGCGCTGCATCGCAGTGTCTACGCCCAGCACGGCCGCGGGCGGCATCATGCGCTTCGCCAAGGTGCGATGGACAAAGCGTACGCTGGTTTATCTTTTCCAGTGCGGTGGAGCCATGCGCTTTGCTTGACACGTTACGGTATGCACGAGGGTTAATGCCGCAAGGAGTTGGGAGGTGCCACCCGTTTCTGCTTGCCTGAACTTATTTGGTACCCATCAACAGGTGACGATGAGCTGCCTGGCCTGCAAGGCGCCGCTGCCGTCGGGCTGCAAGGACAGCCTGTGCGGGCACTGCAAACCGCAGGTGCGTGTGCTGCAGCAAGAGCCTGGCCGTTTCACCTTTGTCTTCAATGCCTGCCCGGCTGCTTCTTTGCGTCATACGTACACAAACACGCACACATACGGTTTCGAATTGAGCTGCAGTCCGCACGCTCACCGTCACGCACCCTATCCTTTTGTGCTTTTCCGATACGCAGGAGGCGGAGATCTATAGCCGCACGCTGGGCACGGTGTCGGAGCTGGAGGCGCAGTACGGCGCACTATGGACGGCATGCCAGCGCTGCCAGGGCTCACTGCACATGGACGTGCTGTGCACCTCCCGTGACTGCCCCATCTTCTACCGGCGCAAGAAGGTGCAGAAGGACCTCAACGAGGCCATGGGGCAGCTGGACCGCTTCGACGCCACGTCGTGGTGAGAGCCTGCAGGCGAGGAGCGGCGAGGGGGTTGTACGCCCGAGCCCATTGCATGGGTCTCCGCGCTTTTGTATGCCCAGGCCCAACGTATAGCTCCCAATGGTCAAAGGAATCGTCGCCTGGGGGGCAGTGGGTCGGAGTGGAGCGCGGGTTGCGGAGCTCGCAGAGCATCACAGCACGCCCATGATAGGGCCTAAGGCGTGGACTGAGCCATATGGCGCGACCGCGCTTGGCGCTGGCCGGAGCGCCGCGCGTTGGCGGTACCATCGCTGGGTGAGTGCAGCGCTCGGCAACGGGGCGTTAGCGGTTGTGCCAGCAGGCTGCGACGCAACGTAATACGCTTGTGCGATGGCAGCATTCCTTGCATGGAGCGCTGCTAGGCGAGAGAGAGACTCAGCATGCCCTGCGGCTTTTGCGCCTGAGCGGGCGCTCACGCAATAGCAGCAGCCGCGACGCTTTTGATGGCGTGTGATCCACGTTGTTGGTTGGCATGGCATGGGAATACTGGGTGTGAGCGTTTGTGTCTCCTTCGGCATGGATGCATGTGTGCGGTGGTGGATGCATATTGAGTACAGCTCCGGGTACGGCATTACCGTACATGGCCTGTATCTTGTCAGGGGCAATTGCACGAGTGGCCGGGCGCCGCCCTTTGTGTCACGCTTGCATCTTCTGCGTGTATAGGAAGCGGCAGGATCCATAGATGGCAGGATGAGCGGTTACGTCGCGGGCAGTGCAGCCACTGCGTAGGGCTTGGCAAGGAGTATTCGTGGCAGCCGGCGCACATGCATTGCGTGGCTGCGAGAAGAACTTGTTGACACTGATGGTGGCCGTATCTGCCTGAGTCTGGGCTCCAGGGGCGTGCCCCCAGGCTTGCGCCCCCGGCACCCGCTTTACCAGCGGCACGATACTACTCCTTATCTGCAAAATTGACGTACCGTAATCATTCACGCAATTCGAGCTCGCGACCGCTCTAGTGAGCTAGTGGCCCTAGAGTTGGAGTCCCGAGTCCGGCTCTATGTGTGTCACACCGGCACGCCATCCGTAGGTTCCCTGCCGTATTCCCCAGCCCGTGTGCAACGCCGTATGTACCCTGGCGGTGTACAGGGGTTGCCCTGGCGGTGTACATGGAGGCAGAACTAGTCCCTAATGCTGCGGGTCTAAGCCCATTTTCCAGCTGTACAAGCTGACTTGTGATGTAGTCGATTTTCCCAGACGGACACTACATATCAAACATGCTGATGTTATAAAGTCATATTTACATCTTGTCTCGAGCAGGGAACGGAAGCACGGACAAAACGCATATGAATCCCTCAACGCAAGCGAGTTCATTCACCGGGGGCTAAGGAACTAAGATGAAGCTCCAAACAACTGCTGCTGCAAACCCGTCGCTTGTCGAGCGCGCCCGAGCTCGTGTGCGGGAGAAATGGTCTCACTTCCGAGCTCAGGCGATGGTGCGTCAAAGCAGATATCTTGACGGCGCTTTACATGCCGTTGATTTTTACTTCTACTCGCAGGCGACGTGGACCGTTGTGGTCGCAAACCCAACGCTGTTAGTCGCGCCGCTCCTTGTTTTTGGCCTTGTGGTTGGTCTTGGAGTCGGTTTGACTCTGCAAATGGCTAAGGTTGAGGAAAGAGGCGCCAAGGTGAGGGACCGGCGGGTGTCCCTTCGCTGCAGCCCGTTCGTGACGCTAGCCGTCTGACTTGATTGACGGGGTTCGCTGAGTCTCTGCTGGCTCTGGACTGTTCCCGACTTCGAGCTGTCATAGGCCCCCACCTGGCGCCGTGGTTCTTGTACAGCTGGTTTCCGCCTGCGCGCTGATGGCCTCCACATGTCCAGCGTAGCTTTCTCATAGGTGCTAATTGGGGAGCCAGGCTTTGGCCTCCGGCTGCAGCCGGCTATGTACCTGCACCAGGCCGATTCTCGCACATACGGTATGCCCATGCGACTGCCGCATTCCTATCTGTCCGACAGGACCGCGCGGCTAGCTTGGCCCGAGACATGGCCACCTGGTACCAAGTGCAGCTGACCGGCGTCACCGCGGGTGTGTCACGCAGTCCGGGGCAGCTGCATGGGCATGGTGTGGCGTGCAACGGTCTCCCTGCTGATACTACTGGTGCGTGTGCGTGTATGTGAATTGCAGGGCTGACGGGCATCATGGCCGCACTGGTGCGCTACCAGCCGATCTACGCTGGGGTCAGCGAGCTGTTCGACGTCGTGGGACCTGTGCTGCTGGAGCAGGTGGGCAGGATTGGCTGTTGAGTTGCGTTGGTTTGCTTCACGCGGTGCGTGGTCAAGGGCTACACACGTTTACATCGGCTGGCCTGGCTTTGTCGCCTGCAGGCCACTGCAAACAGCGTCAAGCTTGTTCAGCTCGCCCCAAATGGCTGGGCGCGTGACACTTTTCCCAAGACCCTTGAACCGAAGGATCTTGACCTCTTCGCATGTGAGTCACGCACCACAATATACTGGTAGCCTTCCGCGCTTTGGCGGGTGACGAGCAACGTCCTGTTGTAGCAGTACCTAGCCCACCCCGGACATAACTCTTAAGTGTTGCAGGCGTTAAAAGGGCCCCCCGGCCCGGGCCTCGGTTTCTACAAGGACAGGAATGCACGTCGTGCTCACCACCTTGTAACCACACACACAAAATAACTCACTGTAGAGACTGGCAAGGGGTTGGAGATGTCCAACGGATGAGACTTGGGTGACCGCGTATTCACTAGAAGACTCGTAAGAGGCATAAGTTAGGGCCCAGCCTGTAGATCTATTACAACTGGCCGGAACACTGGGCGTGGTGATGGCTTAACTCGGCGCCATCGGCCGTGCCTCTCATTGTGTCTCATCTTGGCGGGCGCCCACACCTGTCCCGTCATAAACTCTCATTGCTAAGACCCACCCGGTTGCGCCCGTGGCATGCTGCAGTGAGCACAGACCAGGAGGCGGCCCTGGAGACGGTGCGCAGCCGGCAGCTCACACTGCAGGGCCCCACGCCCTTCGTGCAGGGCGGGTACGGCGTCATCGTGCGACGGCCTATCTTCATCGGTGGCGTCAACGACACGTCCGGGTTCGGCATGCCCGCGCCCCTGAACCCCATCTGCGGCGCCCCCTGTGCCTACAACAACGCCACAAAATCTGTCTTCTGGGGCTTCGTGAGTCGTGGGGAAGTTAGCTGCTAGCTAGGGCGCCTGGACCCCATCGGCGCGGTGCATCCTTGAACGCACGGCTGCCGAGCAATGCATGCGCACGCACTTTACAGTCTGTGCCTGCCGAATGGGAGTAGCTTGGCGCCCGTTACCCCCCGGGGCCTGGTGCCTATTTTGGCAATGCGTGCATGTACGGCGGCCCACGCAGGCGGCGGTGCTCATTGATTTGGTGGTCCTAAATTCGGCACCCGACTCGAGGCCACGCATGATGGATGGCCTGGGCTACCGCTATGAGGTCCGCGCGCTGGGCCTTGCAGCCGCGAACATGCGCTTGGTAGCAGCCAGGTGCGACGGGAAGGGTGCAGGGTGTGGGTGCGGCTGCTGTGGGCTGAGGGCATGTGTGTGATTGTGCGTGCTCCTCCGCACCCGTCACTCCGGCCCCAAGGCCGTGGATCCAGTATTCTCCAGCATACGTCGTTCCCTGCGCCCGCCGCCAGCTCTACGCTGCCTGGTCACGACGCGATGGAGGCCATCGTATCCCTTCCGAACAACCAGGTGAGCGGTGGGCACCATTGCACCGAATGTCGCGCGCCCAGCAGACACCGCTAATGCTCCTGCAAACACATGCGAACGTTACCTAACTCACACCGGGCTCGTCCGGCCGCAATGCGCGCAGTGGGTGGTTCGCGTGGCACCGGCGGGCGGCTGGACGTCAAACTACTACGGGGGCCTCATTGCGGCTGTGGTGGTGCTGGCATTCGCACTGTCTGTATTTCTGTTTGCGGCACTGGTGCTGTGGCGGCGGCACCAGATGCTGCTGTCGGCACTGCTGCCACGGAAGGTGATCCGGGACCTGCACAACGCGGGCGGCGCGGCGCTTGCGGGGGCCTGCAGCCGCATGGTGCTCAACACAGGTAGGTGGGACAGAGTGACACCGCGGCATGCGCTGGGGGCTGTCACGCACGTGGGGCGGAAGGCAGTGTCCCAGCGGCATGCATCCGCAGGTTCCTACGCACAGCAGCAGCACCGTAGCCCACGCGCATGCCTCCGCGCGTGCTTGTACAGCTGCGCCCAAACCTGACACGTGCCGTTTGCGCGTGTGCATGTTGCACAGACACGACTGCGGATGTGATGCTGCGCGTGCTGGCGGAGGTGGTGTGCGGCGAGGCGCCTGCCATCAGCGACGTGATGCTGGTGCGCAGTGCCCTCGCACACTCGGCCGACATCTACGAACCCATCATCGGGATCACGGAGCAGATCCATGGGGCGCACATGGACGTGAGTATGGGTGGGTCACTGGTACGGCACCCCCATGGCGGACCTGACGCGATGCGGTCGGGAAGTCCTAGCTGGCAGCACGCAGCAAGCCGGGGAAGAATGTTGCGGGATTTGTGCAAGGGGCTTGGGTGTGAGGGAGGTGCTGCAGTAATGGTCTAGCAGCCTACCGTAGCTGCCTTGCACTAATATTCATCTGCTTCCCCCCATCCCCATTGCTTCCCATGCAGCGTGATGTGGCGGACAGCCTGGCGCGGCAGCTGTGCACGGCTCCTGTCGGCACCGCCACCGCGCTGCCGCGCCACATCACCTGGCAGCGCTCTGCCGGCCCCGGCGGCCGGCTGCTGCCTCGCTGCGCCGCCCCGCCCAGTGCCGCCTCCGTCGACACCAGCTACAGGGACAGCAGCGTGCCGCTGTCTTACAGCGAGGCTGCGGGAGAGGCGCCGCAGCAGGCTCGAGGCGGCGGCGCCGGAGATTACATACGCAGCCTCAGCACTAGACTGGCCGGCGGCTTCCGGCGTGCAGGGTCCAAAGAGGCCGTGCACTTGTCCAACGTGTTCGTGGCGCTCCCCTCAGCGGCGGCGCGCCAGGAAGACAGCAGCGAGCTCATGCGCACAATCACGGGCCTGCTTCCCCCCGCTGCATCGGGGAGCCTGGGCCAGGCGACGGCGGCCGTGCGCCCCGAGTCAGAAGCGCCAGGCGAGCGGACAGGTGCTGTGCCGGCGTTGGGCAGCAGTCTGCAGACGGGGGCGCCATACGTTGCTCCAGTGGCAGCGCTGGGTGCGCCGTCCGCTGCAACAGCGGCGCCGCTGACTGCCGGCGTCATGCTGGCTGTCGCCGCGGTTGCACCAGCAGAAGAGCTGACGCTGTCCACAACACCGGTCTTGGCAGCCAAATCCACCGCGACCCTTTTGGAATCCGCAGTCTCAGACCATGTGGCCGAGCGAAATGAGGCAAGCCGCATGGCCGCGGAAGATCCCGGCTCAGCCGTTGCCGGCGGGAGCAGTGCGTGCGGTTGCAACGTCTTGGGCGTGCAGCCGCCGCCGGTGGTGGGTGCACCGCTCGCAGTGCATACCAGTGGGGACACGCCCGCCGCGGCATTGCAGGCAGCCTCGCCGCCAGCTCAGGTGCACGGATTGCGTTCATGCACGCCCGGCGGGGGCTCGGTGCCGCCGGCCTCTGTGGCAGCAGCAAGCAGCGCTGCTGCGAATGGGGGCAGCTCCCTCGCAGCCCCAGCAGACGTGCCTCCAGAGGCGGCCGAGAAGCTGCAGCCGCTTCACGACATCGCGCGTGCAACGTCGTACCGCCGCCAGCGCACGTCGCAGCTTACAGATGAGCAGGAAGCAATAGTGGTTCCCACAGACTCAGAGGACAGCGAAGACGGCGATGCAGGCTTGGCGGAGGCAGGCGCCGCCAGGGGATTGGGGAACGGAACCACTGCCCGCGTGGTGTACGTGCGGCAGGGCCCACACACCGCGCATGCGGGCGGCGGGCACAGCGGCAGCATCCGGCACGTGTCAGGCTCGCATTTGAGCATCATGCAAATGGGCAAAGGCGCCGGCAGCATTAGCATGCAGCGGTCGCAGCACAGCGGCGTGCGGGTGTCCGCGTCTGCACGGGTTCGCGGCCTCATCTACGGGTCTGGGCCGCATCAGCAGCACCAGCACCTGCAGCCGGGGAGCACCAGCTCCAGTGCACACGCAGCAGCCCGTCGGCCGAAGCGGCAGTCAAACTCAGGCGTCGTCGTGCCTGGTGCCCCTGCAGTTGCAGGTACAGGAGAGGCGACTGCGGGCGGCAGCGGGGCAGCGGCCGGGAAGGCCAGCACCAGCAGGGAGGCTGTGGCGGCTGTGGCGGGGGGGTCTGCCTCCCCGTACCCGATGGGCGGCGTCAATGCTTCGGTCACTCCCCAAAGGCAGCAGCACATGGCGATGATGCCGCCCCGCGCCCTGATGGAGGAGGCAAGTTCCCGACCGGCATGTGTAAACCAGCTTGGCGCCCATTTAAGCTGTGCATGGTGTCGCCATGACAAATGCAGTTCCTGTTGTACACAACCTCGCAACAAGCACGCTGCGACACGGCTAGCTTGCTTGAAGGTTTGCGTTTCTTCACCTTCACGCGATGCAGGTGGAGCAAGTGCTGGCGGGTGCTGACGCTTGGCAGTTTGATACGTGGCGGCTGGCGGAGGTTTCGGGTGGACTGCCGCTGTCGGTGCTCGGCTACTTCCTCATTCAGAGGGCGGGACTCGTCAAGACGCTGCGGCTGAGCCCGCGCACGCTCGTCAAGTGCCTGCGTGTCATTGAGGCGGTAAGAGTAACACACAATCGCAGCACCATCTGCAGCTGCGTAACCGCGCGCCCTCATTACTGGCAGATGGGTAGCGCGACCTATCAACACATGTCCGATTACTTCTACCGTAGGGATACCACGACAACCCCTACCACAGTGCCACGCACGCCGCGGACGTGCTGCAGACGCTGCACGTGATCATCCACTCGGCGCAGCTGCAGGTGCACTACCTGGATCCGCTGGGCCTGTTCGCGGCGTACTGGGCGGCGGTGAGTGCTTGCTCAGGCTTGCTCGTATGGCGTCCGCTTTGGCAGGCAGGGTCGCAATCCAATTCAATCATGTGCCTGTGTTTCGCATCTTGTTACATGCACGTAGATCGTGCACGACTACCGGCACCCCGGCCTGACCGGTGACTTCCTGATCACCACAGCCCACCCGCTCGCCATTCGCTACAACGACCGCTCGCCGTTGGAGAATCACCACTCGGCGGCGTCGTTCTCGGTGCTGAGGCGGCGCGGGCTGGAGCTGCTGCAGCCACTACCGGCCGAGTCGCGTGCGACGTTCCGTAAACAGGTGTGTATGAGCAGGAACTTGAAGGATCTGTAGTGGAGCAGTAGAATGTGACGAGTAGGTGCAACAGGGTGGGCAACATGGTGCGGTTATGTAACAATTTGGTACGAAGCGACGGCGCCAATCGGCGACAGGGTGCCAGGCGCAGTGCTGCTGCTCGCCTGTCTACTTTTTCTGGCGGTGTACATGCACGAGCCGGCAGCTACCGGTAGCCCTCCTCACTCTTGCAATCTCGCAATGGTATGCGCTCAAAAATCCCCACGTCTCGTGCCCTCTTTCCTGGGCTCCAGGTGATTGAGATGGTTCTGGCCACCGACATGAAGCAGCACTTCGCGCTGTGCAGCCAGTTCAGCACGGTGCACCGCCTGTCGGCCTTCTCGGCTGAGCGGGCCAAGGCCGCCGCGGCGCCCATGGATCAGGCAGCGGCAGGCGCGCCGCCGAGACCAAGCCCGCGCGGCAACGTGCTCCCCAGGTATGTAACGTATGAGCGCTGGCCGCGTGACTTGCTGCCGCTTGAGCCGCCGCCGCACCATGTACGTGGGATTGGCACGGGTCCTGGCTCACGTGTGCTCCTGTAGTGATGCATGCACGGCTAGCTGGTGACCCGGAGCTGGCTCCGTCATGCATGTACACCCGGGCGTGAGGCGACATGCGCGGCCAGTTTATTGCGCTTTCGCCGCAACCGAGCCGCATCATACATGACGCGCAGCCGTCGACTGGCCCGCTGCCTTGCTTGCAGGGGCGGGTCGCTGCGCGCCACGGAGCTGCAGGAGGTGGTCGTGGCGGGACAGCAGGGCCCACCGGCGGCGGCGTCTGGTGGTTCGCGCATGGGCGGGCCCGCCCCCCAGCCGCTTGATGAGAGCGAGCGGCTTCTGGCCATGTGCATCGCCCTCAAGGCCGCGGACCTTGGTCACCTGGGGGAGGAGCTGGAAGTGCACAAGCGCTGGTTGGCGGGGCTGGAGGAGGAGTTCTTCCGCCAGGGCGACCAAGAGCGCGAGCTGGGCATCCCCATAAGCCCCCTCTTTGACCGCGCCAAGCAGGGCGTGAGCAAGAGCCAAGTGGGGTTCTATGAGTTTGTGGGGTTGCCGATTGTGCACGCGCTCACGTCCGCCTTCCCAGGCGCCGCGCCGCTGATGACCTGCTTCACGACCAATTACCTGCACTGGCTGCGGGTGCAGCAGGAGGCGCAGGCGCATGCGAACGGGCAGTAGCAGGTGGGCCAGGTGCAGCAGTAGACCCGCAAGGGCAACGGAAGGTCAGGCTGGTCAGGCTGCTACCTGTCCACGTGTACATCACGCTATGCTATCCGTCTCGTTTGATTCAGCACCAAGGCTCGTAACACACACCGTGTGGTATAGGCGCGGTCGGGCTCGCAGAAAGCTGGTTGTCACATTCATGCTGTATTGTTGATGGCCTGCGAGCGCAAACACGTGTGAGTTGCAGGGTCTTATTACCCGTCCTGGCAACACAGTGAATGCTGTACCTGGAGCGCTGACGAATGTGGGATTCGTTCGACCGCGTGTAGGGAGGGCATTGCATTCATCCCATGGCACGAGGCTTGTTATGGTCTAGCGAGGTATTGGTGTCTAGGCGCGTGTGCCCTTTCGTAGAGGACTGTGCCCGGGGAACTGACCCCTCCCCGAATTCTCCAGCACTGCAGCAGTGGCATGTCCTCTTTGCACACAATCGGAGTGCACTCTGCCCCCATGCATATGTCAGGCCGTAAGGTCATTGGCTCATATGGATTGATGAGCAACCCTAACCACTTCAACCAGCCACATGGCGTTGAGACAGCAGGACGTGGCATGCATCCATGGCTTTAACGGCTGGAAATGCATGGCATGCAGGATTGCAGGCACGCACAAGTGAAACCTTGGTTTGTGCATGCATCAGCATATGCACATGCCGTACAACTCTGTGTGACAATACTGGCATGTGTGTCGGAGCTAACTGAAGTAGGTGGCCGCAATACTTTAGGCCAGGTCACGCTGTCTCCTTGTCTGTCCGATGTCTCCTTGTCGCCCGTGCATGCAACGCCTCTTGGTAGAATAATGAAGGCCCAGCAGTACTGCAGAGGAGCCAGAACGGCGCCGAGGCGAGGTCGATGGGGAGGCATTGGCACGCACCTTAAAATGATATCGTAAACGCGGGGTTCCCTTTGATTATTCTGCGGGAAGTTTGAATGCTGCTGTCCAAGTTGTGGTAGAGGGTCGACTGGAGTGGTTTACAAGCGCGTGGGCCTACCCCACTGTTACACGGTACGTGTGTAAGCTGGTGGTGGTGCTGAACCTGGAGAAGGCGATCTGGATAGCAGATCCCGGGTCAGTCAATGAGTACCCTAGACTCCCCATGTTACCCACATGGTCAGCGCAAAACAGCATTAACATGTTCGCTTCAGGTTATATGGGTTGGACACGGTAGCGCGCTTGCAGGAGGAGGAGGAGCACTTCGCCAAGTGTGGGTTCATGGGTTCGTAGCAGGGCCGAGCCGCCCGACAGCATGCAGCTCTGCGAGGCTCTGCGCAGTGCGTGCTGAGCTGGCATGCACAGCGAGTACAACGCTGAGGAGGAGCGCAACAAGTGCATTGAGCTCGGCTATCGAGCTATCGTGCGCCGTGCGGCGACTGCGTGGGTTGCAGGCGGAAGGCATGTTTGACAGCAGGCACATCACAGGCACTTTGAGGCCATGACAAGCGCTGGGGTCACAAACTCACCATGTACAGGTGCTTGATCTGCTGCATCGGATAGTTTGGCTTGTCTGGGCAAGGTCTGAAGTGAGCCCCAGGGGTGCCGGGGCCCCCTGGTGAGCCCGGGTTGTGGCAGACAATTTGCGCCGTCATGGCGCCACCTACCGTCACCTACTGGCCCACGCCCTGCGACTCTACTCCGAGGCGTTGGGCGTCAAAGCTGCGCGCTGGTTCGGTGGTCGCAGCTTGTCGCAGACATCACAGGCGGGGCCTGAGGCTTACACGTATTGCCACCCCCCGCGCAGGGACCCTCAGGGACCCGTGGCAGGGACCGCTGGGACCCCTGGGACCCCACGCTGGGACCCTCTGCAGGGGACATGCCGCGTCGTGTGGCAATAGCCTTTGCTCTGCGCTGCATCCTCAGCCATGTGATGGATGTCAAACAAGCAGTGCGCGATCGGTAAAGCCCTGGTCATATGTTTGCACCCTTTTGCACTAACTCTGCGCGTTGCCGACGGGTGGATCGTGCCGTACGTGTGTCGCGTCATTGTTGTCCCCGTTTTAAGCTTGTTTCTCTGGAGTAGTTTTCATTGCTGGTGTTACATTGCTGTTGCTAATCTGTGTCCCGTGGTGAAGCGACTGAACAAGCGGCGAACGCGCCCAACTCCCACAGCTGCCGTTTCTTTCCAAGCCATAAATACATACTAGCAGCTCAGCGGTTGATACGTACAGCTACATTTACTCATGCCCGCACCTTTCCCAAGGACCGAATGACCGATGTCGCGGACTGGTTCCGCTCGCTGCGCGGGCGCAAAAAGGTGAGCGCTCAAACATCAGCTTGAACACAACGCTTGCTTCGCTCAAGTGCGCGCTTCGGTACGGGTCCCGCAAACCTGCAACGCCCGCCCGGTGCAGGCGCCCTGCGCGGAAAGTCCCGGACGGACTGCGGCAACAGCGGCCCGTGCTTCCATTGATGTGCCGAACCTGAAGGTCACGGTGCACGAGCTCATAGCTAAATTCGACCGGCTGAAGTTGGTGCGCCGGCAACGCAAGGGGAATGCCGGCGTTGACGCTGCTGCTGCCGCCAGCAGTGGTGCTGCCAGGCGCGTCGACGGCTTGGCTCAGGAGCCGCCACCGCCGGGCGATGATGGTGACGTTGATAGTTGGTCGGGTGATCGGGCTTCAGTCTCGTCAGCCTCCACCGCCTTTTACTCGGCCGCGGAGCTGGCACTGGAGGACGCTGAGGCAGTCAGCGACCCCAATGCGGACTGGGCGGACGGCCTGGTTGTGCGGGTGCACTCGGCAGAGTCCCTGTTGCCCTCTGCCCTGACGTCGGCCGCGAGCCAAAACCGCAGCAGCAGGGCAGCACTGCTGCCGCCCATTGCCCCGGGCCGGCGTAGGGACGGCAGCTTCGTGCTGACTCCTGCCATGGGAAGTGGCGCTGAGGCGGCGGCCGCGGCGGGCGCAGCGCCGTCCAGTGCGGCGCGGAGGGGGCTGCACCCGCCCTCCAAGCTGAATGCCCTCTTACCCTCCCGGGCGCACGGGCCACATGGTTTCAGCAGGAGGGCGCCCGGACCCGGGCGGGCGCCTGACGCGCCGTCAGCGGCGTCGGCAATACCGGCTGCAGGTGCCGCAACAACGGCAGCGATTGCGGCGGGTGGAACGGCAGCGTTGCCCGCGGCGACGGGTGTGATGGGCCTTGTGCCTCAGGCCGGGGCGGCGCCTGCCGAAGCCAAGGGTGCTGTGGCCGTCGCCAGCCGCGACGAGGTGCTGGTGCAGGCGGCCGACCTGTATCTGGTGCAGGGCCGGCCGGGCCCCGCATACGAGGTGCGCGGAGGCACACGTATAGACAGGGGTGCCATGCTGCGTGGAGACAGTACAAATGTATGGCAGCTACTAAGGAGCATGATGTGGCAAATGATGCATGCAGGCGCGCTGCGGTACGTGCCGTTGCCGCCGCAAGCAGCGCAGCGCAACCTTGCCGCCTGCGGCGTGCGTAGCCAAACATGCCTGCTGCCGCAAACCACTGCCGTGCAGGCACTGAGCCGGTACTGCAAGGACGCCGACGTACCGGACGCCAGCCTGGCGCCGGACCTGGATCAGCGCGGACTCCCAGACATGGATGCGCTGGCGCAGGTGGGCGTGGCGGCGTAAGGCGGTTGGGGTGGGGGCAAGGCCGCCAGTACAGCTGGGGACACGGGGTGGCGAGTGCGTGGTCAAGGAGCCCCGCACACAACCCTGCACAACCGCGTCGTAGCCCATCACGTAAGTCGCTAATCGTGTGCTTTTGGGCTGTGGCACTGGCGGCTTGTGGTGCAGGTCGTGAGCGACCTAGGGACAGGACTTGCGGACCTGCAGTCTGACGCCGGGTGGCAGGTGCGTGCGCAGCAGGAACCAGCGGCGTGCACATGAGCGCATCTCGAGCACAGCATCTTTCTGTGGAGTTGCCTGATATGATATGCACGCGGCGCAGAGCATGACAGCGTGTCAGGCTTGTTTCCACGCACTGCTTTGTGTTACAAGTTGTGAGGGCGGCTGCGCCGCCGGAGAGGATACCTGCAAGCAGAGAACGGCTGTCTTCGTGT
Source organism: Chlamydomonas reinhardtii (assembly GCF_000002595.2). Classification (NCBI taxonomy): domain Eukaryota; kingdom Viridiplantae; phylum Chlorophyta; class Chlorophyceae; order Chlamydomonadales; family Chlamydomonadaceae; genus Chlamydomonas; species Chlamydomonas reinhardtii. The sequence continues at coordinate 2,609,636 of NC_057004.1, read as the reverse complement.
GGCCACGCAGAGAGCGCAGCCAGGGACGACGGTAGTTAGTACTGACAGAAGGAAACTCGCACAGTCGCGAGCGTGGCCCCGCGCTCCGCTTCTGAACCGGGCCCATCGCCCATGCCGCGCATGGGCCCCAAGTAACAAATACGCACACGCCACGCCCCTTCAGGCCCCACAACTGTGCACACCCCAAGCGCAGGAAACCTGGTTTTCGACTACTCGCTGCGCGCGAGCTGAAACCATCAGATTCCTGCTATCTACTCTGATGTCTAAAACTCTGTACCGTATCCCGGCTGCACGTCCAGGTGGTGCGGGACAGTGACTTCAAGCTTATGTACAAGCACGACAGCAAGCTCCACTGCTTCCGCGCGCGGTGCACCCTTGATGCGCCTACTGAGGTGCGTGCTGCGGCGGCCGGGCTGTTTGGTTGTCGGATGGTTGGGTGGGGCCATGGCATGGCATTGACTGTCGTGGAGGTCAGTGTCTGTCGCATGAGATACCCTTTGCATCACGCCGCGCGTTGGCCCAATTGCATGTGCACGCACTGCAGCAAATCACGGCTGTCGTCCGGGAGATCGACATGATGCCAACTTGGAACTCGTACTGCACCATGGCAGAGGTGCTGCGAGTGCGAAGCATGATTGACGTTGCGGTGAGCCGTGCCGGACAGCGGGTAATCGCGCTGTTGCGCATTCACACAACCTGTACAGTAAGGTTCCTTCCAGCACCTGCTGGCCCTCAAAATGGAATGTGCGCGTCTCACTGCAGGCCTATATTGCGGTCTGGATGCCGTGGCCGTTCGAGGCGGTGGGGCTGCTGGTGGCTGCCAGCGGTGCAGACATGTACGACGAGGCGGGCTGCCTGGCCATTTCCTTTAGCACGCCCGAAAAGGACGTGAGTTTGTCTAAGGCAAGCCGGCACGTCCCAAAAGAGCCTTGCCTTTCTGGTGCTTGGAAGCACACACCGGGCAGTTGCTGAGTCGATTTTGGCCGCCAATGCCACGACAGGACCCCAACCTGCCGCTGCCAGCGGCCGCGGCCAAGCACCGCAAGATGCGTGTGCTGCACCCCAGCTGCATGTCATTGCGGCCGCTGGCAGCCAAGGCGCCGGGCGGGCCGCAGCGCACCGAGGCGGCTGTGGAGATGTATGTGGATCCCGGCATCTCCGTGCCCTCCTTCATCATCAGCTTCGTGCTCAAGGTGCTCAGCCCCTTCGTGTTTGGGGCCGTGCAGAAGGTGCGTACCGTATTGCGGTGGACGGTGAGTAATAGGTCATAACATGCGCATTCAATGCTGAGTCGTGCATGCTCAGCGACGGTGTGCTCACCGCTTCCAATACCTAACGTGCATGCAGCTGCTGGCCTCGGCCTTCAAGGCGGCGGACGGTCCGCTGCCCTCACGCATGCGCCAGCGGCCCGAGCTGTACGGACTGGTAGAGCGGCGTACAGAAGCTTACATCGCGGCACACGCGCAGGGGTAGCGGTGGCAGTGCTGGGAGCGCTTTACGAGCAACTTGGTCGGGTTGGCGGTGTCGCAGAGGCGTGGGAGCAGCGTGCCGTGGCTGGCGTGGATGAGAGATGGGGCACGTGCACGGTTTATGAGCTCAGAAGCCTGCTAAATTAGTTATGCTTTCTGTACACTACACCCACGTGGCAAATAAATAGCACTGGCGTAACCAGACGCTTCGTCATAGAGCATGCAGCTCGCACTCAGGGACGACCCCTTTCTGCCTTGCTTTTAAGCATCACCTAAATTGCACGAGATGTAGTTTGCAATGTGAATAACAAATGATGCGCTTTCAGGGACAGTTTAGTTTGCACCAGGGCTGTGTTTGCGCCGAAAGATCATTCCAAATGAAGCCTTTGGACACGTGCCTGACTGGGCAAGCTACGAGCTTTGTAGCGAATCGTGCCTTCTTCTGTCACCATGGCGAATTCCCCTAGCCTGGAGTTCCTAAGAAGACATGGCCGCGCGGCACTTGGCGATTCTGCTGGTGCTTGCAGTATCTTATGGTGCAGGCGTGGAAATTGAATGGCGAGAGCTTGGCACGACGGATGACCGGAGTTGTGTGTCAAGCGAGCTGGCCGGCGACCGCACACTGGGCACAGCCAGGTGAGGATATGCTGCTTATGTTGGCAACTCAAAGCTTTTGCAAGTGCTTATCAAGCCGGGGGTGTGGGTTGGGGACACGGGGCAGCTGCATAAGGCCGCGCCAGGTCCCAGAGCTCTGAAGCTCTGCCACTGGCTCAGCGACCTTCCCATCCCGCACGCAGCTGCTCGGGGCTGCCTCTGGAGCGAGCAGTGTTCAGCTGTCTGGTGACAGCAGACGGCAGCGAGGTGAGCTCCAACCGGGTCAGCGGGCCCCCGTGTGCCCAATTGCTTGTGCTCCCCCGCGCACGGGGAAGCAGTTGAATCCGGCATGAACTGCTGCCTGTGGCGATGTAAAACATGAGGCAGCGAACATGTCACAGCAACTGCACGTGTGCAGCTGAACCTGGCAGATATCGTGAGCTAGTAGCCCACACAACTGAATGAGAACACACTGGGTTGGTTGGGGGTCGTGCAGGTGCCGGCGCCGCGCATCCTGGTAGCACAGCAGGACAATGCCCTCATCAGCTCAGGTGGCACGGCGGGGTCAGGCCCAGGGCCACCGTCGGCCGCAAATGCCATGCTCAGCTCATCCTCCTACGCCTCCAGCGGAACCAACGCCAGCAGCATCACCGCCATCAGTGGCACCAAAGCCGACGGCAGTGCCAGTAGCGTCAGCAGCGGTGGTGCCACCAGTGGTGGTGTGCTGGACCAGATGGCGGGCTACCTGGCGGCGGCGCTGCCGGGGCGTGGCGTGGCGGTGGAGCAGATGAGCATTGACGCCTTCGAGGAGCAGCTGTTCCGTGGGGACGGCTGGGCGGCCAACAGCAGCGGTGTGGCCGGTGAGGCGGAGGGGGGAAGGCTTGACAGATGCAAGGGTGCGACAGGTTTGGGTGAGCAGAGAGAGGAGCGCGGCTGATTTGGGGTCTCCACAGGCGCCGACGTTATGGGCAGTGGGCGGGGCGGAGAAGGCGGAGAGGACGAGGGCACAGGGTGCGGTTTCAGGCTTGACTAGCTTGCAGATGGGGCGCGGGGGTATGGCGGAGGAAGGGGTGGAGGAAGGATTTCGGGGCGTGTGGCATATCTGCGTGCCCACGCGGCGTGCGCGGCTTGGTGCCCCATGCCCGCAGGCCTGCCGGTGAGCCCTGTGTCGACCTACCTGCTTGCCGACCGGCTGGCGCCTTTGGGGGCGTTGCTGTCGCGCGACGCCAGGCTGCAGTGGAGCGACTTCAATGCGTTCTTCAGGACGGTAGGACTGCGCAGTGGGATTTCACACAGCCGGCTGGGCTGGGAACGCGGAAGGTCGTGGGCAGGGTTGGTGAATTCTGGCGCGCGAAAGGTTGCAATGCGTGTATGGCTGGGCCGGCTGTTGAACCCGCAGATCTCATGCCTGACCTGCATGCCGTCACCCGCCCTGCCTTTACTGCGCAGGTGGCGGCGGTATATGACGGAGGGGTCATCTCGGTGCCGTACACGGCCGAGATACCGCTGCTGTTCTACCGCACGTGAGTCTGCCGGCTTTCAGGGGCCGGGCGGGCGGGGCTCTCTGGGCCGGCGTCTGCCGCGCAGGGGAACCTGCAGATCAATAGCGCACCTTACTTATCAGTTTGCGTGCCCTGTCACCCGTGCCTTGCACCTGGCCATGGGCTCTGCCCGCGCGGCCATAAATTAGCATGAGTAGCCCGCACCGCTCCTGCGTCTTTGCGTGGGTTGCAGGGACGTGTTTGCGGAGCGCGGGCTGCGGCCGCCCGCCACGTGGCACGAGTACCTGCACCTGGCCGGCCAGCTCCACGGCCAGGCCATGCCGGTGTCGCCCGACTCCAACAGCACCATCGCGGGCTGGTGCGAGTCCTTCCCCACCGGCTGCAGCTACGACGGCATCACGCTCACCGCCATCTGGACCAGCTTCGTGGCGCGACAGGGCCCGCAGGCGGGCGCCTTCTTTGACCCACAGGTTCGATACAGTCACTGCTTGCTCAGGAAGTCGCTTTGTATCGTGTTCAGGAAGTCGCTTTGTATGAACAGTTCTCCTGTTCAGGGCCTGTGGACCAGTCCTTGCCCCGCAAACACGGGTACATGTGCGTTTGGCGGGGCGCCTCTTGCGAGTCAAACCTGTCCAGCCCTGTCTCAATGCGTTTCCGTTCACCGCTGGTGCGTACAGACCATGTCGCCGCGGCTGGCGGGCGCGGGCATGGCCGAGTCCATCCGCGTGTTCCGCGAGCTGCACGAGTTTGAACTGGAGCCGCACCCGCCCGACTGCTTGCGCAACAGCCTCGAGCTCATCCTGCAGCGCTGTGCGCTGTTCCCCGCCGTCAGGTGCGCTGCGTCACGACAAGGGGCTGGGCATGAGGCAGGAGCTGCGTGGCTGCATGGCGGGATGACGCTTGGCGGCACATGAGTCACGGCTTGGCGGTGTATATATGGGGCGGGTACAGTCAGCAGTCGGGCATGTCGGCTGACGCACAAGGCTGCTCGTTGCTTGCCTTGCACCACAGCACGCTGTGGAAGCACGTCATGTTGAGCGGCGGCGACTTCCTGCGGGGGCGGCTGGGCGTGGCGCGGCTGCCGGGCAGTGAGCTGGTGGAGGACCCCAGCACAGGTGCGTTGTTTGCCCCGTAAGCAAGCAAGACCGCTGATGTACGAAGCCTGTAAGCGAGAGGCGGCTAGGGCCAGGATCCAGGCTCGCTTGGGCGACAGCACGGATGGGTGGTGCTTTCTCTGTCAAAATATTGGTTGCACCGAGCACTGCAGGACCTTGTGCCCATAGACCGGTGCGTTATGATTTCTTGGCGCCTGACTTATGCGTCTTCCTGGATGGGCCGTGCGTGCCTGCCTGCTGCCTGCCCGCAGGCATGCTGGTGCCCTGCACTGAGGTGCTGTGCCCCTACGGCGAGCTGACCGACATGCAGTCGCCGCCGCCTTCCACCGCGCGCTTTGACCTGACCCTTAACCAAGAGGCGGCAGCTAACTCCTCACCGCCCACCGCCGCTGCACCGGCACGACTGCCAGACAATAGCAGCGGCAGCGGCACTGGTGGTGCCTCGCAGCGTCGCACTCTGCTCGCCCCGGACGTGGGAAGCAGCCGGCGGGCGTGGGTCAACTTTGCGCCGTTCCTGGGGCGCGGCGCGGTGTCAATGGGCGTCAGTGTTCAAGCAAACCCGATGTGGCAGTATGCGGCGTGGCGCGCGATCAGCGCTGCACTGGCGCCCGAGGCGATGTGGACCAGCCTGCTGGACCCGACCACCGCCTTCAGCCCCGTGCGTGACTCGCACATGGACAAAGGCAACATAGACCGGTGAGCGGGGGCGCACGGGCGTGCGTATACGACGTGCGTGACGATGTATTGAATGATCCACCAGTGTCTCTTGGCCAGCCGCATCGGTGCTAGAGGGCTGTCTTCAACACTAGCACCGCAGCCGTCGGGCGCTGCCTGCCTGCCTACCTGCCTGCCTGACTGCGCGTGCCGCTGCCTGCTGTCTGCAGCTGGGTGGCGGCCGGCTACGACCGCGGCGCAGCACTGGGCTACCTGACCGCCTTCCGTGGCGTGGTGCTGCACCCCAACGCCGTCATGAGCCCGCGCATCCCCGGCTCGGAGCACCTGGTCCGCATCCTGGCCAGCCTGTCCTCGGTGCTGCAGTACAACAGCAGCGTCAGCGAGGCGGAGCTGGTGAGGGGCCTGCGCGCCGACCTGCGGCTTGCCTTCAACAGCTCCGACCCGGCCTTGCGGCAGCGGTGAGTCACCGGCCCTGCAGCCGACACTACTTGCAACTCCCGGCAAGCTGCCCCCTGCTGCAATGTGCGGTGCTCGACTTGCATGCGTGTTATCATCCCAGGCCTGCAACATTGCCACCCTTTGCTCAAACGTGATTCTTGTGGTGCCTTGCTTCCCGCCATTCGCAGTTACCGGGCTGACATTGGATACACGCCGGCGTCCTCCATTGCGGATCCCGCGGGGCAGGCCGTGGGCAATAGCCTGACCGCGGGCGCCATCGCCGGCATTGTGGTCGGCACTGTAGCGGGCACGGTGCTGGTCGGCGTGCTGTGCGTGTTGCTGGGGCGCGGCTACAACAAGTACCGGTCGCACCTTGTCATCAGGATGTGAGTCTGATGATGAGTCTTGGTGGCGGCTTTGAGAGCTCGCTGGGGCTGGTGCACATGGGCTCCTTCTCTTGCATGGGCACTAAGGTTCGGTGCGCGTGCTACGGTGTCACAGGTCCTCGGCGCCTTCGTATGGACATGACACATCCCTGATGATCACCGATATCATGGTAAGGTGTGCAGCCGTGAATCCTTGGCACGGGCAGATTGCTTGGCGTCACCGGGCCTGCAGCACGATGTGGGACCTTTCGGCTGCACCTTTGTCACATTGCTATGCGTACCAGCCTTATAAGCAACCCGTGGTGTGTGGCTACCACACCGCAGGACTCAACCAAGCTTTGGGAGCAGGTACGCGAGCGTGCATGCCACATGTTTACCAAGCGTATTTCATGCGGCGGCCGTGCGGGATGTAACAGATATAATAACTTCAGAGCAGTGGCACTGACCTCGGCGCACGTTTCGCACTTCCCGCAGGTGGACGAGTCAGTGATGGACACCTCGCTGGACATGCACAACCGGACCATACGGCACCTGCTGCCGCGCTATGGCGCATACGGTGCGTGCAGTGCGCGCCGCGCCTGTCATTCTGTCCTCATGCCGACCTTCGGCCAGCCATGAGGCTGCCTCCGCGCACGCCCATGCGCTCCTGTGCACCTCTACCCACTCGCAACTGCTACCCTTGTCGCCGCTGCTGGGCGCCACAGAGTGCCACACCGAGGGCGACTCGTTCATCCTCGCCTTCCATACCGCCGCGGACGCGGTGGCGTGCGCCCTGGAGATCCAGGTGCGGTGCGGTGTGCCGCGGGGCACCCCGCCGCATACAGCAGGGCTGGATGTTGTGTGTGCGGTAGCCTTTGCTCACTTTCATGCAGTAGCCGGGGCAGCTGAATAGTCACGAGGGCGCGTATGGATGGGCACTACGCAGGTGGCACTGCTGCACCTGGACTGGCCCGAGGAGCTGCTGCTGGCGGACGCTTGCCGCCCCGTGCTGGCGCTGCCGCCGCCCACGACCGCAGCCGGCCCCTCGCCGTCGACCACCACCCGCGGCGGCTTCTTCGGTGGTGGCGGCGGTAGCCGCATCTTGGCGGGCGCTACAGCTGCTATCGAGCACATGGGTGGCAGCAGCCGAACGAGCCTTGACACGGCGCTACCGAGGGCTCCTGGCTATGGCATGGCCGCAGACCTGGCCATGCCGCAGGGATTGAACACGGGGCTGAGCGCCAATAACATGCGGCAACTGTCAGGCGGAACGAGTTCTCCATACCGCATCAGTGGCAGCGGCATTGTGGCCTGGGCGTTTGCAGGCCGCCCAAGCAGCACGGGCGCAGGTGTCGGCGCCAGCAGCCGCCAGCCTTCCTCCAACCTGTTCCACCTGGGGTCCCAGGGGCAGTTGGCGGCGACCAACCGCAGCGGCGACGGGCGCGTGAGTTACGCCAGTGGCGCTGCGTCTGGTTTGGGGCACGTTCACACCGAAGGTTACGACGGCACGGGCAGCCCGCAGGCGGGCAGCAGCAACGTCAGCAACGCCACGCCGCGCAGGATTGGGCGGCGGCGCACGCACGGAGACTTCGATGCCATACAGCCGCACCCTTACATCACTTACGACCGAAATGTGTTCGACCCGAGCGAGAACGGCATCGATTTGGTCATGCCCACGTCGCCGCTTGCGGACAGCAGTCCAGCGGTGCAGCTCCAACTCACGGCTGCGCAGCAGCAGCCGGTGCGGGGGCAGCAGGGGCAGGTGTACTACCCGAACCAGCCGTATCTGCCACAGCAGCAAATCCAGCGCGGCGGCCCGTCCATACCCTCGCCCATCCCGGAGGGCAGGCCGTCGCGGCGGGAGCTGCAACTGCCGGCCTCGGCGCTGGCCGCTGCAGCGGCAGAATTCGGCAGCGGCCAGCAGGGCGCAGGCGGGGGTGGCGGCGGCGGCAGTGGCACGCCCTCGCGGCGCACGAGCAGCTACGGCCGCAGCAGCAGCCACGCGATGTGGCCGGGCGGCGTCAACACCGCCCTCTGGTCCACTGCCAGTGCCGCCAGCGGCCTCGCGTTGACGGGTGGCCTCGGCGCAGCCCTGGCCTCAGCCCCGGCCCCGGCTGTGGGCGGAGGCACGGGGGCCAGTGGCGCCAGTGGTGGTGGCTTGGCGCGATGGCAGCCGAGCTCATTTACGGTGCCGATGGCTGGCCTTGTTGGCCCTGCCCTGCCTCTGAGTGGCGGCAGCACCGCAGCCAACCAGTACTGCCGCACCACAGCGTCTGCAAGCGGCGCCGCTGGCGCCGCCGATGGCTCGCCTCGGTCGGGCCCTGGTGCTGCGGCGGCGGCTGCCTCGGTGCTGGCAGCGGTTGTGGCCACGCCAGCAGCGGATGGCGGCGGCGGTGTGCACGCAGGCAGCCGGTACCTTGGCGGCTTCCCGTTGGAAGACGCGGGCGGCGACTCGGGGCCCAAGCGGTCGAGCCTCAGCTTGCAGGCGCGGCTGCCGCCGCCGCAGCTGCCGTCCCCCGGCAAATCTGCAACGGCGGCAGCTGCAGCAGGGCGGCCGCTACCGTCGCACCACTCGGGCCCTCTGCCTCTTCACCATCTGGAGCCCCATCTGCACCCGCACCCGACGCAACACCACCTCACCCGCCTTCCGCCCTCGCTCCGTAGGACGGCGGATGGCCACGCTTCTGGCGGTGTCCGCTGCATGGGCTCACCCAATATTGCCGACAAGCACTCGCACCTGGGCAGCGCTGGGTACGATGACGGCGGCGGGCGCGTGAGCGCCGCCGGCATGGGCACAGCGGCAACAGCCGGGGCAACCAGCGGGCCACTAATGAGCAGTGGCGCTGCGGTGGCGTCGAGCGGCGACTGGGACAGGAACTCGAGCGGCGCCCTGCAGCGGCTTGGGCACAGCGGCTCGGGTGCAGCGCTGTACGTGTCGTCGCTGCGCAACTCAGCGGGGCCGCCGCCGGTGCTCGGGGCTGTTGCAGAGCTTGGGAGCATGGCAGAAGGCGAGGAGGGCGAGGAGGCCGGGGACGGAGAGGACTCTGCCGGGCAGGCGACAGCACAGGACAGCGAGCGTCGCCGCAGTGTCAGCGGGCTGAGCGGGCGGGCACGGCTTTTGAAGGGCGGTGAGACGAACGAACCCGGGTCAGCGCCCATCACATACGGCAACAGAAGCGCTGTGCCGGCCGTGTCACGTGAGCTCCGTGTCGATGCGCCCATGTCGTATCACACGCACAAGCCAGACGCAGCTGTAGCCCGCGCAGCGGCTGGTGATAGTGCCTTGACAATAGGTCGGGCAGCTTCGAGGCCGTTGGGCGGTGGCGATGCCGGCGCCTGTGGGACGCCGCAGGCTGCACAGACTGACGACCCTGCAGCTGCAGCCGCCGTGGCTGGCTACAGCAGCCCCTTTGCCCTCAATGGATGGCTGCGCGCAGTTGTTGCACAGGAGTTGGCTGCCAGCAGCAGGACTGGCGTCACCGCCCCCGGCATCGACAGCGCTCAGGAACCCGGCAGTGCCAGCGCTGGCCCCAGCCAGGGCGCTGGCAGCATTAGCGCTGGCCCGAGTTTTGGCATCGGGATGGGCAGTGCCGCCGCCAGCACGGGCAACACGGCCTGCGTATTCGGCCCTGTCCAAGCCACCATGACCACCACCCCCCGCACTGCCGCCGCCGCTGGCGTGATGGGTGCCGGCAGCGGCGCCAGCTGGGTGGGCGCCAGCTTCTCGCTGAGGAACATGCCTGCGCTGAGCAGCAGCCAGCGCAACGCCGACCATCACCATCACCTGCAAGCGCAGAACCCCAGTGAGGCGGTGCTCATGCACGCGATGATTGGCGCCGGCACGGCGGGCAGTGCCGTGGACAACGACGCGCGGTTGACGGTGGTGGAGGATGACCTTGAGGACGGTGGCGGGCCCCATGGGTTGCGGACGGGCTCGGGCTCCCGCCGAGTACGAGCCCCTGGCAGCGCCAGCCCGGCAGCAACAGGGGAAGGCGAGCATGCGGCGCTCGGGAGAGTAGCACCGCTTTCGGCGCTCGGTCGCCCCCCGCGAGTGCCGCAGCGCGCTTTGCAGCACAATGGGGAAGCAGGCTCGGAGGCCGACGCAACCGCTGCTGGTCTGGTTGGTGATGCCGGTGGTGGTGGCAATGGCAACGCGGACGGGCTGGGCGGGCTGTCGGAACTGGAGCAGGGTAAGGAACCGGTCAGCGGCGTTGCTGGCGGCGCCAGGGCCAATCCTGCGCCAGCACCTCCACCGGCACGCGCAGCACTACAACCGTTGCCGCCGCTGCCGAACAGCGACGGGGCCCCGAGCCTGCCTCCGCCGTCGGCGCTGACGCTTCGTCCGCACTCGGTCATTCACCGCGTCCAGCAACCGCACAATCTGCCGCAGCCCGATGCAGCTGGAACAAGCACGGCTTCGTTGAGCTCACCGCGGGACAGCAGGCCATCGCAGCGTGATGCTGCGGCCTTCCTGGAGCAGTACGGTGCTGTGCCCAAAAGCGCAAGTTCCAGGCAGGTACAACCTGCGCCAATCTATTCGCGAAAGCAGCCCGGGGCGTCCACGGAAGCTGCATCTTCGCCGCAGCAGCTGCCGCCGCGTTGGCCCCCCTGGCGGGCGTTCACCATGTCTGGAGTGCCTGGCACACAGGCCAGCACGGGCCCTGCGTTGCTAGCCCTGAGTCCGGGCTCATCCCGCGCCGTCAAGAGCACCACCAACGACTCATCGGTGCTGCGTATGGGCCTGCTGCGGGCGCCGTCGCTCCTAGCCAAGCGCCTCTTCGGCGGAGGCGGAGGCGCTGCGGCTTCATCCGCAAGTGCCGCGCCTTCAAGCGCTGACACCGGCACCGGCGCTGGGAGCCCCGTCTCCCTTCCGCAATCCCCTGCTGGGCCCAGGACGGGGTCCAGGGCCGCGCCCGCTGGTAGTTCGCCGGCAGTGCGTGGCATGCCCCACGGCCAAGCGCTGGTGCTGGCCATGGGCCAGCACATAGACCAGCAGGCTGTGGACTCCTCTGGCTCGGCCACAGTGTACGGCGGCAGCGGCTATCCAGGGCCAGGCACACCCGGCTCCGCCTGTGGAGCCGCTGCTGCGCCGTCCGCTGCATTGACGCCGGTTGCGGCCCTCGGGGTAGGCCAGGGTGCTAGCGGCAGGCTCACGGAGCGTACGGCTTCCGTGCTGGGAGCCCGCTCGCTGACGCCCGTCAGCGGCCGGAAGCTGCGCAGCCGCCGCCAGCGGTCCTCCGGCGCCGGCGGGCTTCCAGAGACGGAGGTGGACCTGGCATCTGTGCTGCTGCGTCGCGGCCCGGCCGATCGCCGGACCTTCCGCCAGTCGCTGCTGCAGCTGTGCTATAGCCAGCACGCGACGGCTACGGCTGTCGGCGGCGCTGCCGGGCGCGCGACCGTGCGCCACGGCAGCGTCACTGCGCTTCTGTCGCCTCTGGCTGCGCTTGTAGGCGGCGCAGGGGGCACCACACAAGGCAGCGGCACGCGCAGGGGTGCCCGCGCCCTGGCTACCCGTGAAAGTGTCATTACGCCTGAGCTGCTCGCGGCAACAGGCTCCGCAGCACCATCGCTCTCAGCGCAGCTGGGAGCCAAGGGCTTCAGCGGCAACGCAACCGGGGCGAGCAGCAGCCGCGGCGGCGTCGTCACCAGCAGCGCTGACGACTCGGACCGCGTGGCGGGGACCACGACCGGCACCAGTGGTGACGAGCTGTCTTACGCGGCCGTGAGCGGTCGCGGCAGCGCGGCGTCTGCGGGCATTGCGGCGGCGGTTGGGGCCGGCGGCAGCGCGCAGCGTCATGTTGTGGGCAGGGAAGGCGGTGGCGACGGCGGTCCGTTAGATGTGGTGCCACGCAGCCCAGCACAGCCGGGGCTGGGCGCACCTGCAGCACGAATGGCCAGCGCGAATGCCTTTGCTCGGCACCCAGGCAGCGCCGGCGCCCTGCCGTCGCTCGGGCTACCAGCTTCAGCAGCTGCAGCTGCCGCCTACGCCGGCGGCAGTCCGGGTGTGGGCCCGAGCCTCGGCCCCACCGCACCGCTTGCCAATGTGGTAGACGTGGAGTCGGAATGGGTAGCAGTGCAATGCTCACCTGCCCTTGATGCGCGATATGCCCCCACCAGGACTGCTGCAAAGGCCAACAGTGTACTGGCAGAAGCGCCGAGTTCCCTGCTGTCGCTGCCTCGCGACAGCGCTGCAGGCAAAGGTGGGCTTGCGTCTCGTGAGGGACTTGTAGGGGTGGGCGCCGGCACCAGTGGCCCTGGGCCGTCTGTCGCACTGCAGGCTGCGCCGAACAGCGATGCGCAAGATGGCGCTGGCGTTAGCCGCAGCAGCAGCCGGCGCGGTGGCCACAGTAATGTGCACCTCGACTCATCGGGCGCGGCGCGCGCCGGGAGCAGCAATTTCATGCACTTGGTGCGCAGAGTCAGGTCGCTTGTGACCGGCACAGGAGGAGGTAGCGAAGGGCGCGGCGGCAGCCGCCGTGCATGCTCACTAGCCCCTTCGGACGGTGAAGTTCAGGGGCGCTGGCTCTCCCACTCGCGGCACGCGCGGCAGGAGGGAACACCGCTCCCGCCAGCGGCGACGCGATTAGGAACTGCGAAGCTGCAGCTTCAGCTGCAGGCGTTGGAAATGCCACCCCCGGATGCAGATGTCTATGAGCCTCGCATCTCCGACCCCAGCCCGCGCGCCGGCACGCCAGCCGCTGCGGCTGCCGCAGCCGCCGCCGCGGCAGCGGCAGTCTCCGTGGCGGCCGCCACGGCCGCCAAGTCTTTCCGGCGGGGCAAGCAGCTGGACGCAACGGCTGCAGCACGTACGGGTGAGGGTTCTGGTGCGGCAGGAGGTGGCGGTAACGCGGACGCGCCGTGGATGGTGCCCAGCGGCCTGGATGACCCCACAGGGCTGCTGGTGCGCAGGGCCGTGAGCCACACCACCGCGATGAACCACATGCGCGGCAGTCGCCGCATGGCAGCGCTGCAGCGGCGCCTGCCGTACCTAGAGGCGGCAGCACGCGCGCACACACTGGGGCGGCCGTACCAGGTTGGGCCTTCCGCAGCGGCGTTGGCAGTCGCGGCGCGCGGCGCCGCCAATGCGCGAGAAGGCGACGCCTTGCCGCCGTCGTCGGCACATGTACCAACTCCCGGCGGCTCGGTCGCGGTGGCATCGCTGCCGCCTTCCAATGGTGGCAGTGAGGGGGCGGATGGCGCGCCGGCATGTGGGCACTGCCCCGACGCGGCTAGCGGCGGTGGCAGGCCGTCCGGACTCAGCAGCGGCCGTCCCACTGGATCGTCATCTGCTACAGCCGGTGCTGCGGCTTGGAGGGTGTCTATTTGCGGGCCAGGCGGCAGCGACGACGGCTCTGGCACCAGCACCGCCACTTCGGCGCAGGTGGTACCAGCTGCAGCCAGCGTTCCCTCTTTTCCGCACGGGGCGGGCCCCTCTCCGCCGGGTAATAAGCGGGCAGTCAGCCTGGGGACCGCGGCTGCACCGCTCATTTCCCCTGACCCAGCAAGCGTCCGTGCTGTTCTGCCCTCGGCCAGAGTGAAGTCACAGAGGCTGCAGCCGCCGCCCAAACTCGCGGACGCTGCGCTGGTTCGGCGGCGGCACTCGCTGGCATCGCTGGCGACGCTGTGGCCTGGCGCCTACCAGAACCCACTCGCCGCGTACGGCCCTGCCGGGCCTAGCCGCTTCTTGGCGGCGGAGGTGCTGCACGAGCTGACCACAGCCGCCGACACCGCTGCGGGCTTGGGAGCCGCGCCGGCTGCCGGCGTGCAGGGGGCTGCGGTGCCCGAGGGCGGCAGCACAGAACTGGATCCGCAGACGGAGGACGGCCCGGTCGGCAGTGAGCCGAGCGGGTGGAAGGCGATTAGCGGTGCCCTTCGTGGCGTGTTGAAGCTTGGTGGCGGCAGCAGCGCGGGGAACCGCGGCAGCCGCGCCTTGTGCGGCCCCAGCTTTGAGGTCCTGCGGGCCAGCGGCAAGCTCCCGGGCGCCGACGCGGCAGCAGACACACCAGCGCTGGCGTCGGGCGTGGACGCAGTCAGCAGCGGCGTGCAGCGCAGCGCCATGTCCATGACGCAGCTGCGTGATGCGATGCGGCAGGGCTCCTTTACCGCCGCCGGCAGCGCGACGGCGGCGGCGATGGTTGCGGCGGGCGGCGCAGCGGCGCGGTCGGCGGTGTTTGGGACGCAGATGCAGGTGGCCGTGCTGGCGCAGATGCAGGCGCAGCAGGCGGCGGCGGCGGCGCAGGCGGCGGGGCAGATGCTGCCAGACAGTCCGCAGGTGCGCTGCTGTATCGTTGCTCCTTAGTATGGTAATGCTTGCACCCTCTTGCAAATCCGCTTCTTAATGTGCTTGGATACTATTGTAAGACTGCCGGAATGTCACCTCACGGTCGCAGCTGTCGGGCCGCATCGCAAGCGTGGGCCAGGGCCGCTACGCCGGCATGTCACCGCACGCCTCTTCGCTGGCGTCTCGGACGGCGCCCAACAACACTGTCGCGGCGGCGGGTGGTCCGCAGTTCCAGCCGTCACCACGGGCACCCGCGTCGCCTCGTGACATGAGCATGTCATTGCACAAAAGCCGCACTTCGAGCGGGATGTGTGTTGGCGGCACACACCACACCTGGCTCCAGGGCGGGGCCGCATTCCCTGCACGCGTAGCAGCCACGGCACATGGCTTCCAAGGACCCCCTTCAGCTGCGGCGGCTGTGTTTGCCGGCGCGCCGCACCTGCAGCACTCGCACTCGAGCCGCTCGCACCAGTCGCACAACTCTGTCACCAGCGGTGCCACTGTGTTGCAGCGCCTGTTGCCCGCGCGACGCATCAGCGGCTCAGGGCTGCAGCCGCCGCACGGCTCGCATGGCCCTGTGCCCCTCTGCTTCAGGTGAGCTGGGATCCTCTTGAACAGACGGCTTCCTGCTTCATCCACGGCAAAGCCGCGCACCCTGCAGTCAAGTCAGGTACCTGTGTAGACCGAAGCTCACACGGCGGCCTCTTCTCCTGAGTCCTCGCCGCCCTTGCTGCACATCGCAGGGGCTTTCGAGTGCGCGTTGGCGTGTCTAGCGGCCTGGCCGAGGGCCGCGATGTGATCTGGGTCAAGGCCTCTGGCCGCGTTGCCTACTCGGGCCACTGCATGCAGCTCACTAAGTTGGTCGCAGACGCAGGTAGGCCTGGCTTACTGTGGTCACGCAAGCTCTGTCCATGTTGAGAACCGACTGGCAATGCCTGCGCCCCCGTGATCAAGCCACTTAGCTCGAACCCCGCCCTCGCTCTTCCCCTCGAACGTGCTCAGGCATGGGTGGCATGGTGTTGCTCAGCGGCGACGCATGGGAGCGCCTGCAGCCCTGGCCCGAGGCCCTGACACACGCCAAAGCGCTTCATTGCGGCCGCTACGAGCTCACAGACGCCAAGGAAACGGCCGGCGCCTCGTTCCCGATGTCGGCGCCGATGGATTACGGCGGCGGTGTGTACTGGGCGCACGGCCGGCGCGGCGGTGTTGCAGGCGGCGGCGCGCGAGCCGGCTCCATGCAGGAGGTCGTGACTGACGTATTCCAGGTGGGGCATGGCTTTCGGCCTGGGGCGTGGGAAGCGTTGGGATGCTCCCATGCCTGATGCACCTATACTCAGCTTCAGGTGGGCAGTAAGATTGGGAGGATCCGAAGAGAGGCCAACCCTTGACCAATCCTTCCTTTGCGCAGGTCACAAACTCGGCGCTGCTGCCGCGGCTGGCGCATTGGGAGCAGGACGGCTGCGCCTGTGCGCTGCGGCACGGGCGGCGTCTAGTACCTGGCATAGTGGATGCGCCGCTAGGCAGCGTGACGTTCGTGTGCGTGGGCGTGGTGGGCCTGCCCGTGCTGCGAGCTTGGGACGCCGCCTGCGCGGCTGAGTCCCTCAGCCTGTGGGAAGGCGCGGTGCTGGACACGGCGTCGGCATGGGAGGGCCATCCCGCGGCCGTGTCAGACGGCGTGGCGCTAATCGCCTTTCATGAGCCGGTGAGCCCTCCTGCTAGTTGCAGTAGTGCCGTGCAGCTGTCTGCTCGGCGTGTCAGGGCGCGCACGCAGGATGACGTGCAATGGCGTGGCTGAGTCTGGTCGGTTGATGGCAATGCCTGCACAACATGGAGATGCCCGAACTCCTGCACGCTGCGAGCTGCAAGACCTTGTTGCAATCTTGTGACAAGACGTACGCGTTTGGCCTGCCGCAGGTGTTTGCGCTGGCGTTTGTGATTGCGCTGCAGGCCAGCCTGCGCGAGGAGGTTGTGTGGCCGGAGGCTCTGCTCGAACACTCGCTGGGCGAGCCGCTGGATCTGCCGGCCGTGCGCTTCCGCGGCCTTCGCACGCGCGCCACCGCCGAAACGGCGGATCACGTGCGCTTCGACGTGCGCGCCGCGACCTCGGGCGCGCTCTACCTCAACCAGGCGCCCAAGGCGCTGAAGCGACTGCGGGCCATGGCGGCAAGGGCGCGCATGGGCCAGCTGCTGTGCCGCGGCGGCGTGGCGGTGGAACTGCTGCGCGCCGCCGGTCGCGCCGCAGCGGCGCTGGGCGGCCTCGGCGGCGTGCAGCGACTGGACAGCACGTCTACCGCCGTTACCATGACCCAGGCGGCGGGCGGTGCCAGCATGACGGCGGGCAGCATGCTCGCGCCCGCCAACCAGTCCATGTCTGTGCTGTCACACGCCGGCAGCCAGGGCGGCCGCATAACACCGCGCGGCTCTTTTGGCGGCCTGCTGAGCCTAGTCGGCCGCGGCAGCCAGCGCGCCTTCCCGTCCAATCGCAACAGCCAGCGCGGTGGCGCCGGCAGTGGCGCTGGCGGTGCCATGGCCCTGCGCTCGCCATCGCTGGCCAATGCCCGGGCCAGCAGTGCCACGCTGGGGCTCTGCAGCCGCTCGTCCTCTGAGGACGACGTGCTAGCAGAACTGCCCAAACTGCTAATGCCGGCCCCAGTAGTGCCCCTGGTGTCGCCGTCGCTTTTGCAGCCTGCAGTGACGGCACTGGCGGCCGGGACGGGTAGCCCTTCACGGCCCGTGGGAGACACTGATGCAGTGATAACGGCGGCAATGGGTTCGGGATCGGTCTACGGCGCAGCGGTCTTCTCTTCTCGCAGTAGCGTTGTGCCTGGGCCTGGGGAGGAGTTGCGGCTCACAAATTCCAGCGTAGCAGTGGAGTCAGGCGCCGCAGGCGCAGCGGCTGCAGCTGCGGGCGCGGGCACCAGCTCAGGGGGTACGGGGACAGTGGGCGCCACATTCAGTAACAACGCAGTGGCACCCGGTCGTGCGGGCGTCGCCTCCGCCATCGCCACACCGCTGCTCCCACACCTGCATGTGCGCTCGCACAGCCTACAGCCGCAACCGAGCCAGCAGCAGAATGCGCCTAACAGCGTGGCATCGCCAGTTGAGGAGATAGCGCAGGCCGAAGACTCTGCCGCTGGAGCTGCAGCTGCCGCTGATGTGTCTTTGTCCATGGCCCTGACGCGCGGCAACAACCGCGCGGCGCTGCTGGTGCAGCTGCTACAGCGTGTGTCCATTCTCCCGGTGCTGGAGGAGGTCCCGCAGGCCAAGTCCAAGCGCACGCGGGCGTCGATGGAGATTGCGTCTGCGCAGCAGCGGCCTCCGGCGCGTGCGGCGACTGTTGACGAGGCATGTGACCCGGCGCCCGGCAAGCCCGGGTTCAGCCAAATTGACATGGGCACCAGCGAGCCGGCAGATGGGCCCGGTACGGCCGGGACAAAGGTGCTTGAAGCGCTCCTGGCGCACCGTGACGATTCCGTGGTGCGTTTGGCGCGTGTTGGCGAAGAGGGGGCGGGCGGGCCCCCTTTGGGCGGAGGAGGTGCATCTGACAGCGGAGGTGGTGGTCAGGACGAGGGCAGCCTTGGGCGTGGGCGTGGGCCCGCAGGGACGGGCCCGAGGCCCACGGTCGACGCGATGGCGGCGGCGACGGGTGAGCGGATGGGCGCAATGCGATTGGGACTGCCAGTGCTGTCGGCAGAAGGCGTGAAGCCCAACGGCGTGTACTTGGTCGTGGTAAGGAATGCGGTGTGAACGTTTTGCCATTTTTGCATCGGTTGTTGGTGTTAATGCCTATTGCATGTAAATAGGTGGCAGGGAAAATTCGGGCGGAGCGAGAAGTGCCTTCGCACGTCCATGGACAATTGACTTTCGCGAGGTTGCCCGAAAAGCAAGCCATGGCTTTGCGCAGTATGACTTCTGTACGTCGTAAATGTGCTACAAAGACACAGCAGACGGCGAGCCGTCATAAAGAGCCTGTCACCGTTGTCCATTTCTGTAGCGGCTCGCTCTCACGCCTCTTTCTTCCTGGTCCGAGCGCAACCCCCAGTGGACGCGTCCGGACCAGCCAGTGGCAGGCGGCGGGGCAGGCAGAGGCGGGGCCCCGGGGCGCGGTGCACGTGCTGTGGCACTACCACTTCTCCGCCTTCCGCCGAAAGCGCTGGGCTGCGTTCATCCAGCGCGACCGCGCGCTCCACCGCGTCGCCAAGCAGCTCACAGGCGGCAGGCCCAAGGAGGAGGTGGTGGTGGGGTGGGGTTCGTGGGCCTTCCAGGGAGGGAAGGGCGGTTCCCCCATCTCCGTCAGGGGCGGGCGCGCGCCGACGGGGCGGCTCATCAAGCTGCTCCGTGAGCGCTACGCCAAGCATGTGTTCATCATCGATGAATACAAGACCTCCAAGGTGGGTGGGTTGAGTGGGATTGCAATTGCTGGTGGGTGGGTGGGCCGCTGGGTTTATGCCTGGCTTTAGCGGAAGCCCTTGTGTGGCCCCCCTCCCTCCCACCCTCCCGACCATGCAGACCTGCTACAACTGCGGGTGTCAGGAGATGGCCATCAAGCGGCTTGGGGGGCTGAAGGAGGGGCAGCGGCCCTGGTCGGTCAAAGTCTGCAACGACTGCTTGACGACCTGGGTGAGGACCGTGCATGTGCGGGGACGGCTGGGCACTGGGGACGGATTGATTGACAGGTTGACGGCTGAGACAGCTCATGTGCGCTCTCTTCTTCCTCCCCGTTCCCCATCCCCAGAACCGCGACGTCTCCGCCGCCAACGTGATCCGTGTGCTCCTCCTGCTGAAGCTGATGGGCTTCGAGCGGCCGACCAAGCTGCAGCGGCCGCCATGGCCGCCGGCGGCGGCGGGGCCGGGCTGAGAGCCTGAACGGCGCTAGCAGGGCGTGGGGCTGAGGGTGCACGTGTCGATTGGCGGCGAGTGACGTGACTAGTTTGTTAGCTGCGGGTTAGCACGGACTGTGCACCCCACCCAACCGGCCATGTCCGGATTTGCGGGGATGCCAAAGGCCCCCAACATAGAGGCGTGTGCTTAGTAGGCGCCCGCGTCAAGGTGGCTGGGTTGATAACGACCCGGGATCAGCCCTTTTCCTGCCATAAGGCAGCCACCTCCTTGTTGCATCGGTTGTGGACCTGAGGAGGAGGAGGCGAAGGAGTAGTAGTAAGAACTCGAGTGGGTCGCGTTGCTGCTTGGTTGGTCGTAGGCACCAAACTTGTGTTGACCACAGCAGTACGTATGCGCGTGGGCGTTGACGGGATGAAGCAAGGGCGGCGGAAGCGGGCGCAAGCAAGGCTGCCGACAGGCCTTAATCTACGCGCTGGGTGCATCTGGCGACACAATGTGCTGTACTTTATGTGGCCGGGAGTTGGAGCAGCATAGAATGAGTATGGCAATATTGATGAGCATGCCAACCGACAGCCGTTGGGAAGTTTTGTACATGTGAGAGGTTTCAGCACAAACTTAGCTTATTCATGTGATCCCGCCGCGCGTTGGTGACAAGAGGTGCTTTGTACAGCTGCAAAATGGGCGGAGGGCCCGGCGAACCATGGGATGGGTGATGATGATTGCAAGCTGATGAACGCAAGCAAATGAGCGGTCGATGGCCCCCATGTCTGCCTCCATGTGGCTACGGGGCACGGGTTTGGGGCTAAGGACATGCCCCATTGTTACCCAGCCCAGCCAGGGCACGGCACGCGTGTGGGAATTCCACACGCCATCCATGTACGACCTGTAGGCCCCTTGCGCCACACCCCCAAAGTCTTTACTAACCTTCTACCATAGCTATCCGCCATTCCCCAAACTCCATGGCTTAGGCGCGGTGCGGGGGCGACCTCGGCTCCTTGTGAATTAGGCGGCAGGTCCAAATCGACCGAAGCGAGAAGCGACCTCGCGCGCCGATGGTCGATTGGCTGTCGCGAGGTCTGCAATCAAGCGCCCGAGGAAAGCCGCTATGAACTGTAAGAGGCAAAACACCCCACACGCGATGTGAGCAGCGCAGGGCCTGGCGGCGGCAGCGGCTGTGCAGGGCCTGGCGGCAGAGGCGGCTGCAGCGGCCCTGGGCCCAGCAGTTGTGCACGTGCATAGCGGAAGGGACAGACAAGGGCACGTGGAGAGCGCGGCGCCGCCCAAGAAGCGGCGCGCAGGTTGAGACCTGCCTAGACCTGCCGGTGTCTGGTTTGAGGTCGTTGCTGGCAAGCATAGCGTGGCCTCAGACATGTGCCAATGTGGCGTGGGCGCAGCACTTATCCCTTATCGAAGATGCTGATCCCTGAGAGGCAGAGCCACCTTTCTTGTGATCTGGCAATCGACATGGGTGGGAGAGTGTAATCGACATGGGTTGGAAAGTGCAGCGAGCTTGAGTTCAGTAGCTGCCGGTATCACGTATTAGAATGAGAGAGGACACCTCCCTTGCCCAACCTGATGCTAAGCCACCTCTCTTACCTAACCTGCCGATCCTAAGCTCTAAGCTGATGCCGTGATGCGTGATGTCTGGCTACACTCCGCCCCGCTGCAGCCGCAGGCGCAATAATACACTGCTGCATACAGTGAACCCGAGCCTTCTTGGGTAGCTGTACAAAGATCCTCTGTTGGGGTTGGGGCGCCTCGCTACACCACAGCAATATCTCTTATGACCAACATGCAAAGATCAGGGCCCAAGCAAACAAGTCATTTCCGTACCACCCCACGCGCGCGTGTCTCTGCAAACATGTCAACCCGCGCAGTTGCTCCCTCCAGGCAATGCACAGCTGGACAATCATCCACACCGGCTACACATCCTTCTTGCGTGGCCATTTACGTTTTCGCTAATCCATCGGTGATTGCGACCTTTTCTGGCGGCCGCCGCGCCCTTCACCGTCGCCAGAGCCGCGCCGCCGCCGCTTCCCTCCTCCGCCGTGGCCAGCGCTGGGCGGCGCATGCAGGTGCTCCTCGTCCGCGTCATCCCCCTCCAGGTGACTCAGCCGCAGGGCCAGGCCTGGGCGCAGCCTGGCCTTCCCACCGCCGCCACCGGCTCCACCGGTTCCGCCGCCTGCCGGGGGCTGACGGCCGTGCTCCTGAGTCTGAGCCGGCGGCTGGCGCCCCCCACCTGGCACACGGGCAGTGAAGCAAAACAACACAGACGGCAGTGAGTGCGAGGGTCCTTGCATGTGCTAGGATCCCATCGGAGTACCGCCATTTGCAAGTCTCGTTGGACTCAGATCAATGCCCCTGCATGCCAAGGCGGCCCCGCTGGCGTCCCTTACCTGCAAGTGTGGTGGGCGCGCGTGGCCGTGATTCGGCAGGAGGCGACGCAGAGCGTGGGGCCAACGTAAAACTAATTGGGTCGCGCTTGCGCTGCTGCTGCTGTTGCTGTTGCTGCGACAGGTGCCCCGGCTGAGGCTGCAGCGACGCGTCAGGGCTGCGGGTCGCAGCGGATGCCGGCGCCTTTCCTCCAGTGCCCCACACGATGGGCTGCCGTCGCCCGTGACTGGAATCCTGCTTGCCCAACGGGGGCGGCCCCGGCAGCTCAACCTCCCCTTCCTCCACCTCTGCCTGCTGCTGCGGCGGCCGCTGCTGTTCAGCCGGTCGGTGTAGGGGCGGCCGCCCTGCCGCCCTGGCTGCCCTGGCGCCGTCGAGGGCAGCACCATCCAGTGTGGCTGCGCCGGCTGCCCGGCCCAAATGGGATGCAACGCCGGGTGAGACGTCCCCGTCCGCCACCTCGCCGTCTTCAGACACCTTGCCGCGCGCCGCACCAGCGTCTGCCGGCCTCGCCGCCCCCGCTGGACCTGCACCAGCACTGCCTCTCCCTGCTACAGCCGCCGCACCTGCCGGCGTACCCCTGACCGCCGCGCCGGCGGTTCCGGCCTCAGCCGCCGCCGCTGCCTGCTCGGGCCGGACGCCGTCCTCACGTCTGGGCGGACCTGGCTCCAGCGGTGCCTTGTCATGGCCGGTGGCGCCTCGCCCACCGCTCGGCTCCGCGCGCGAAGCGTGCTGCACCGCCGAGTGCCCGTTCGCTGTAGGATGCCCAGAAACCGCAGCTGAGGCGTCGTGCTGGGGCTTGTCCCGGCCACCCTTCGCGCCGCCGTCTGCGCTATCCTCGCCCACAAGCGTCCTCTCCTGCTCTCGATGCACGTTAGAACGAGGCGGCTGTGGGGCCGGCGCGGGCTCGCCACGGCCGCGGCCAGCACGCTGCTCTCCACGCTCCCGCTCCTGCTCCCGCTCCTGCTCGCGCTGTACGCGCTGCTCACGCTGCTCCCGGCTGTCACGATGGTCCCGCAGGTCACGGTCCTGCTGCCGCTCCCAATCACGGTCGCGGTCATGCGGGTCGTGGTGACCGCGGTGCGGTGGTCCCGGCTGCGGCGGCGGCAGGAAGGGCGGGCGGTAATCGCCGCGGCCGCCGCGGCCAACGTTCCGCGGCTCATCGCGGGCGTCCATTCGGCCTGGTGGTGGCTGCTGCTGCGGCAGCGGCGCAGAGCGCCGGTCCCGATCCCGGTCCCTGTCGCGCTCCCGCTGCCACTCCTGCTCCTGACGCTCCCGTTCCCGGGCGTCGCGCTCCCGGTCGTAATGCCGGTCCCTGTCCCTGTCCCGCTCCTGTTCTCGGTCGCGGCCAACTCTCGTGTGCGCCGGTAGCGGCGGCAGCGGCGGCGGCGGTGCGCCACGGTCCCTGGTGTCTCCCTCCATTCGTTCCGCCCGGTCATACCCGGCGCGTTCCCGGTCCCTGCGGTCCGAGCGGTCGCGGTCCATTCGCGGCTGCGGCTGCGGCTGTGTGACGGCAGCGGCTGTCTCCCGCTGTCGCTCCCACTCGCGCTCCTTGCCCCGTGGCTCTTTGCTGCGCTCCCCCTCCCGCTCGCGCTCGCGCTCCCGCTCCCGCTCGCGCTCCCGCTCCTTTTCCCGCTCGCCACGCTCCTTCTCCTTCTCCCGTTCCTTGTCCTTCTTGCTCTTGTCCTTGTGCTTCTTCTTCTTGTGCTTCTTCTTCTTTTCCCGCTCGCGGCTGCTGCCGCGCCCGCCTGCTGCACCGCCCCCGCCCGTGCCGGCGTCGCTGATAGACCGCTGCCTCGGCATGCGATCCTCAAAATCAGAGCTCGAGCCTGAGTCCGACCCGGAGTCGGACGGCGAGCGCTGCAGCCGGTCCGCCAGTGGCCGATACGCTTGCCGCGCCTCCGCTATTGCGGCGGGCCTTGAACCGGGCCCTGGCCGTGCACTAGGCTCGGGCGCCCGCACGTCCGGCCGGCTGGCGCCCACAGCGGTGCTGCCTTGCTCTGGACCGGGCGAGGTCGTTGCTGCTGCTGCCGTAGTGCCCGTGGCGGGCTCTTGCACCTTGCTGCCGCCGCCGCCGCCACCGCCATTCGAGGCCGCCGTTACATGCGGCGCGGCATGTGCTGGGGTGGCAGCTGCCGCGGTTGTGGGCTTGCTGGCGCTGGCGTGTAGCGTGGGCTGTAGGTGCGGCGGCAGCTGCCTGCGGCCACCTGGGCCGGCGGCAGAGGGCGAGGTGCTGTTTGCTTTAGCGGCATCAGGACCGCCGCCTTGCGGCATGGGTGGTGCGTCAGCAGGCAGCGGCGGCCTGTGGTCTGAACCCGGCGGCGAGTGGTGCGGCATAGGTGGTGGCAGCGGCGGAGGTGAGTGGTGGGGTAGAGGTGGCGGCGACCCGCCTGGTGCCATGGGCAGCGGCGGGGGCGGCGGCGGCGAGGGCGGCGGCGGCGGCACGGGTGGGGGGGCTGGCAGCGGTGGATGCGGCGACGATGACGGTGGAAGGGGCGGCGGCTGGTTGTGGTGATGGTGGTGATGGTGGTGCGGCGGCGGCGGGGCGCCCGGCGGCGGCGGCATCGCCAGGCCGCCTGAATGTGGCGGCGGCGGCACAAGACCCGGTAGCCAGCCTGGCGGCGGCAGCGGCATGCCCAGCAGCATGCCCGGTGGCGGCGCCGGCGGCGGCACGAAGCCCAACGAGGTGAGCGCCGCAGCCCCGCCCAACATGGCGGCTATTGGGTCCATGTGCATGCCCGCCATGGGTCCCACCGCCTGCAGCAGCGACAGCGTCGCGGCCGAGGGCATGCCGGGCAGGGCCGGCGGCGCACCGGGGGGCGGCCCCGCGGCCCCGCCGCCGGCGTCGGGCAGCGGCGGCTGCCAGTCGGGCGCCTCGCCCTCCTCGTCTGACACGTCCATGTCCACGTCGTCGCCCCAGTCGGACCTGCCACCGACAAAGACACGGGGCGAGGGCGAGGGCCACAGGTTTCAACACAGAGCACGGCATAGCAAGTAATGCGCCGTGCGCATAGCGGTGCGCAAGTTACCAACCGACCCGCCCACAAAGAGCATATATACACCGCCATAGAAGACACCGTCCGGCGCTATTCCCTCGCTCCATCACGATGCCTTCCGTCCATACCCCAGAGCTCCTATTGTCCAGAAGGCGGCAGCCGCCTCGGCCCCCACCCCACACCCGCCCTCACCTGCGGCCTGTGGAGGCGACCTCGTGGCTGGGCGCTGCCGGCATGTCAAACAAGTTTGCGCCGCCCTCCTCCTCGCCCCCAGCCCCCGTGCCGCGGCCGCCCGGCCCCACGCTCGGCGGCGCCGCGCTGCCGCCGCGACCAGCCGTGCCCGGTGCGGACGGCCCCGCCGCCGCCGCCGCCGGCCGCGAAGCGCCGCCCGTTCCAAGCTCGCCACCGTACGCCCACGTGTCAAGCTCATCGTCGACAGCAGGCGGCGTGAGGCCGATGATGGGCGGCCCGCTAGTGGTGCGGAGCGGCGGCTCCGCCAGCGCAGCATCACCACCACCGCCAGCGCCGCTGGACATCAGGGGCGTGCCGAAGGCCTGCCCGCCGCTGGCGGCGCCGGGGTAGCGGGTGACAGAGGGCGTGTGCTGCGCGCCGCGGCGGCCGCTGCGCAGCAGGTGCTCCAGGTCGGGGTGCGGCGGCGTCACCACGGCCGGCGGCGGGCCGCCGCGCGCCGGCGAGGCGGGGTTGAACTGCGGCAGCTGCACCGCCACAACATCGCGCCAAGTCACCGTGCCTGTTCGAGTGAGCGTAGACAGCAGCGGAGGTGAGCGTGTGAGAGGACCAACCAAGGCACAGAAACGCGGAACATCATGCACGGCATTGCCCCCAGCATTGCGCGCACCTACCCGAAAAGTCAGGCTCGTCGTCATCCAGCGCGAAGTCCACCTCCACCAGCCGGCCCCACGGCTCGCCCTTCCCAGAGCCCACCGCCGCGCCCTCCTCCCCAGCAGCCGCGCCGCCTGCCGCGTGCGCCCCCGACAAACTGCCATAGGGGTTGTCCAGCATGCAGCGGTTGGCCAGAGGGCCGAAGCCGTTGACGTAGTACTCCTCCATCTCCGTACAGCCGCCGTAGCCGCTGCTGCTGCTGCCGTACAAGATGCGGTGCAGCCGCACCGGCCGCGGCAGGGCCACGATGTAGTGCTTGCGCCTGAGGGGCGTGGGTGGCAAGCGGGAAAGGTCAGCCCAGCTAGTTTCACCTCGCCTTGCCAGAGGGACACCCACTCCGCCAGCCCGTTCAACAACATACACCCTGCGCATGTCGGGTATACGCACCTGCGCAAGTGCCCGCGCCCGCCATCGGGATCGCCGCCGTCCTGTCCGGGCCCGCCGTTCGCGGCCTGCGGCCCCTGCTGCTGCTGCGCATTGTGCTGCGGCGGCTGCAGGTGCTGCTGGCTCTCCGGCCGCAGCAGGCCCTCCTGCTCCGCCAGGATGGCCTCCGCCATGGCCAACACGCCGCCGTCCAGCTTGTCGCGCCGCTTCCACACCTCCACCACCTGCCGGGAAGCGACAGACAGACACGCCAGCAGCAGCAGCAGACAGGGCTTGTTGGTTTGCAACGTCCACAGGCCAATGCCACGGTCCAGTTGAGATTGAGTTCGGAGGTCGTGGCGACCCAAGCGTTTACTGCCAGGATCCCGGCGACTGCAACTGCAAGCGCTTGCCCCCCATAGCAAAGCCCGCCCGGCAAGCACTCCCGCGTGACGCCCGGGCCTCCCTCCCTGGCGCACCTTGCGCACGGCTCGCACGTGATCCGCAGTGACGGCCTTGAGCCGCAGCGCCGACTGCAGCCCCCGACTGAGCATGTGCGGCCAGCCCACCATGGCCGCCTCCTGACCCTTGGTGGACCTGCGCGCACCCGCCGCGGCGGCAGCCAGCAGCAGGGACCGTCAGGGCCAACAACTTCAGGGCAAGCTCTCGGTGCCCAGACCTGTGCCACCCCACCCTACCCACCCCACCTCCTTCCTTCCACAACACACGCCCTAACGTGAAGCCTGTGAAGCGCGCCCAACACGCCTACACCTACGCGCCCACGCCCATGGCCACCCGCCAAAGTGCGCCCCAGCCCTCACCGGTACAGCAGGCTGTCCATGACGTACAGCACGTGCAGCCGCCGCGACAGCACGCCGGCCACGCGCTCGTCGCCCGTGGCGTCGCCGCCGCAGCCCTCGGGCGCCAGCACCGCCGCCTCCTCGCCCAGCTCCTTCAGCTTATCAAAGAAGCCCCGCGCCACGCGGTTAGCGCCTACGGCGCGCACCATGGCCGCCGCCGCGTTGGCGGTGGCCTTGATGGCGTTCTGGCTGTTGGTGAGCGCGTCCAGCGCCCGCCCCAGCTGCTGCCCCAGCAGCTGCTGCACGTCCGCCGGCGCAGCCTCCGGCGTGGAGCCGTTGCGCAGCGCCGCCTCCGCCGCCGCCGAAAGCGCCTCCGCCGCCACGACCGCGCTCGCAGCCGCCGCGGCGGCGGTCCCAGCGGCCCCGGCGCCAGGTGCTGCTCCGGCGCCGGCGCTGGCTGCTGCCGGCATGATCGCTGCGAGCGCGGGCACGGCCGGCAGCAGCCGGGCGGTGCTGCCTGTCATTCCACCGCCACCGCCGCCACCGCCGCCCGCGGCCCCCTGCCCCTGCTCTGCTGCTGTGCCCACGGCGGCGGCAAGGCTCACAACAGAGGTGACGCGGGAGGGCAGCGACGCCTTCACAGCCACCGCGGGCCCAGCCGCCAGGCTGGCTGGCAGCGACGGCAACGGCCGGGCCGGTTGCGGCAACGACACCGCAATGGGCTGCGGCAGCTGCGGCGGCTGCGGTATCTGTGCTAGCGCTTCGTCGGATACTTTGGTCGAAGGCTTGGCCTGCACATCGCCCGCTGGCTCCTGACCCGTGCCAGCCGCTCCAGACTCACTCTTCACCGTGGCCGCCGCTGCGGCGACTGCCGTGGCTCCGGAGCCCGAGCCGCGGACCGCCCCAGACACGCCGGCTGCCGTTGCCAGCTTGGCCGGCACGGGCATCCCCGCGACCGGGCGCGCAGGCTTGGCGGATCCTGCTCCCAACCCCGGCCCCGAGGCGCCCCCGGGCTTCCCAGGGTCCAGCTTCACCGTCCCGCTGTACCCCGCCTCCCGCTGCGACTTGGCAGTGGGCACCGCACCCAAGCCGCCCGTGCGCGGCGGTGGCCCCGGGTTAAACATCTTGCGCTTCGCCAGCTGCTCCGCGGTCAGCAGAGGCGGGGGCCGACTGGCTCCGGGACCCAACTGCTTAGCGTCGGCGCCGCCGTCCTCCTCTGCGTTCGGCTCCTTGGCAAGCCGCGGATCCCTGGACGCCCGCCCAGCCGCCTTCCCCGCGCCGGACCCAGCCGGAGGCTCAGACGACACGGCAGGGCCGTTGCCCGTGCCTTCCTCAGCCGCAGCGCCGCGCTCCACCTTTGGACTGCCTTCCCGCCCCGCTGCCGGCTCTGCGCTTGGGCCGCGGCTGCCCCCACCATCGCCGCCGTCACCCGTTTCAGTAGGCGGCGACCCTCCCGCCACTGTCGCTGCGGCGGCGTTCTTTGGCGGTCGGCCAGGCTTCCGTTTTGGTGCTGTGCCCTCTCCCGAGCCAGCACTCGCACCTGCATCTTTCCGCGGCCTGCCACGCGGCCGCTTCGCAGGCGGCTCTTCGCCGTCTGGGCGCGGATGTTTACGCGGCCTTCCGGGCCCCCGCTTTGCTGGAGGCGAGGCTGCTCCGGCAACCCCTGTTGATGTCAGTCCCGATGACGAGCGCTTAAGGCCTCGTGCGCCCGCTGCTGCCCCTCCCCGGCCCTTCCCACCCCGCGCCTTCTTCCGCCCATCCTCATCTTCGTCCTCGCTGCTGCTACTGCTGCTTTGCACCCGGCTGTTGCGCCGCCGCCGTGCGCGCACCGCCAGCTCGCCGTCGTCCTCCCCGTCATTGTCCGAGCTACTGCTGCTACTGCCGCTGCCACCGCCTCCCTCGTCCTCCGAGCCGCTTGGGGGCTGCGGCAAGGCCTCGTGCTTGCCTAGCAGCGTAGGGAAGCCCTGGGGGTCCAGGTCCGGCGGCGTCGGCGGTACCATTGATGGCGGCAGCTTGCCGTCGCGCCATTTGAGGATCCGACGCACAGTGAAGGGGTCGTCAGGGTTCTCCTCATCCTCCACCTGTATGCAACCGCCCGGTAGGTGCCACCGCTCAAATGTTGAGTTATTAGTGGTGCAGGCGCGTCCCACAATTGTCACCGTCCATACCCAGCCCTTTACCACCGCTATGTTATACAGCCCGCAGCATCAGGAGCGGCAGCGACAGTGGCAACAACACTCACGTGCCACTCGGTGAAGTTCCTTTTGAAGATGCCGTTCTCCTCATCCCCATCCTTTGGGTAGTAGATGGTCCACGGCGCTCGCGGGTGCGTGGCGTCATACTTGCTGATGATGCCGCGGTACTTACCGTCCTCACCCCAGTCCACCTGCGAAATAGACGTTAAGGGTGGCGGGGGGGAGAGGTACGTGGTTTGGGGTCGGTACGGGCCAGGTGCCGGGCATGGTCTGGTACCTATTGGCCTGGGCTGCGGCACCATTGCTTGGCCCGCACGGGAATGCCGCCCGGCTAACGGTGGCTATGCAAATTATAATTGGCATAGTTGCATGGGCAAAGTTATATACACGTGCTGTGGCCTTGAGGTTTAGGCACGGGGGGCTTTCTGGGCGCGGCGCCAGACGACCACGCGTGCACGCTCGGCTTCACCCCGCAAACCCGAGCGCGGTCCAAGCTCTTAACCCGACACCCGTTGCGGCTTGATGCTCCTACTACCATGAACTACTTCCAACACCCAGAGAGTGGACAAAGCGTCGTTGTGACTGCGACGAGGAGGCCAGATTGCCTATTCGACTTGCAAGCACCCAGCCTACCGCAGCGAGAATCAATATTAAGCATAGCTGCTATGCATCCAATATGTCTCTCTGTCAACACTGCACAACAAGCAGGGCGTGGCGACGGCCCCGAACGCTGCGTAGCGACTCACCAGCAATTCGCGGTCCAGTATCCGCTGTATGCTTGCCCTAAAGCTTTCGATGGCCTCCATCTAGGCTGAAACAGCGAGGCCGGGCCAAGCAAGCCCGCCTCTGACGCCTGTGCTTCTCGCCTCGCCCAGCAGGCTTTCGAATTCACACACGATCAAGTGGACATCCAGAGAGGTATTTGTAAATGGCCATGAAGGCAACAAACCGGCTGAGTGCTAGTTTCAGACATCTCGGCAGTCTTGCGTGCTTGCTCGTGATATACTATTGGAACAAATGAAACGTTAAAAACCAACCATCACAATAAGTTATCCGGAAACGTAGGCTTCCCGGGTGCAATGATGCGGGCTGGCGCACGTCCGTGACCCGCCGTAACCCCCGCGCTTCGCACCTTAGCATCACAACAACACCATGTTCCAGTGTCGCGATCACCACGGACAACTATGCCACCGCACCTGCAAGCTGCAAATGCTTCTTCCGCTGCGCCGTTTCGCTTTCGCGAACAGGGGCATCCCTGTTCACGAGGGCCAGGGGTGCCCCTGACGAGGGCCCACCGCCTGACCAAGCCTGACGTCGCGTGGCTGGCGCTCCCAAGCGATGCGACTGAAGGCATCCTAGCCTCCTGGTCCTCCGCACAGACGAGCCATAAAGGGCAGCCCTTGCTGGACCCTTCCAGGCGCGCGGCAGGCTCTGCCCCAGGGGTGCTGGGCCCAGGCTTCACGGCAATCCCATGCTCACGTGTCACCACCACCGATCCCCGACAACCCTCCCATTGTCTCGGTGTGCCAAGCCGCCCACAACCAAATTAGCACATGTCTAATCTAGCCGGTGATCATGGTGCCCACGCCCTCGTCCGTCAGCAGCTCCATGAGAATGGAGTGGCTGGCGCGGCCGTCAATGATGTGCGCGGCCTTGACACCTTGCGACAGGCAGCGGATGCAGCACTCAATCTGCGCACACACAGGGCAAATGCAAGACAATTCAGAACTGACAAAACATTTCGTTAGGGGGGCAGTGAGCCTAGTGGTGCGGCATGAGAGACTGCGCTTGTGGGGCAGTCGCTCGTGGTGCACACACACTTGCAGACGTGGCACGCAAGCTGCTGGTTACTGCCCTGACGAGACAGTGTATGGTTCTTAAAAGGCAAAGTTGCTTGTTGCGCTGTAGGTGCTGATGTATCATGGCCGGCCCGACCATGGGTGCCAGCCTCTGCAACACGTCGTGCAACGAAAGGCCCGTTGTGCAGCCTTCTTTGTTGACTGGCATTCACAAGCGCTGCTGTCTGTGTAACTGCTTCTGGGTGTAAACATCCGCAGTTCGGGTGTACCTGCCTGACCAAGCAACCCCCCGGCCATGGTATGCAGGCCGCGACGCCCTGCGGCCACCCTGCGGCCGCCCACTGGTCCGTTTGCAATCCATGCCACTGGCGACCCTCTGTCCCGCACCATGCAGTTGCATCTGTCCTCGCATCTACGCATACGCACCTTGGGAATCATGCCACCAGCAATGACGCCGTCCTGAATCAGCTCGCGGCAGGAGCGGATGTCCAGCGCCTGGATCTTAGTGCCGATGTCGTTCTTGTCACGCAGCACG
The DNA here is from genome assembly GCF_000002595.2 of Chlamydomonas reinhardtii. Classification (NCBI taxonomy): domain Eukaryota; kingdom Viridiplantae; phylum Chlorophyta; class Chlorophyceae; order Chlamydomonadales; family Chlamydomonadaceae; genus Chlamydomonas; species Chlamydomonas reinhardtii. Next base: position 2,578,373 of record NC_057004.1, on the reverse strand, counting down.
CCCGGCACGTCCGTCATCAGCACCAGCTTCTCAGCCTTCAGCGCCGCCGCAATCTGCGAGGCCACATGGCGTGTGCGCCAGCCCAGAAGCGTCCGCAAGCGTAAATAGCAGCATCAGCCACCCAGGCGACAAGCATGAGACATGCACCGGCGTGCCCATATGCAAAGACCAGTTGCCCAGCAAACCCTTTCTTAGTATCGTAGCTGGGGCCCAGGCGTGTCAACAGGCCCACCCGCCAGCGCAATTGCTTACAACTCAGCAACTGAACCCTTTTAAGCTCCGCCCACCTCGCCCCGGCGCGCCTCGGCGCTGCTGCCGCATACCCACCTCGCCGGCGGCGGTGTCGGCGTTGATGTTGAGCGCCTGCCCCGAGTAGTCGGTGGCGATGGTGGCAACCACGGGGATGTACTCGTCCTCCACCAGCACGTTGAGGATGGTGGGGTCCACCTTGGTCACCTCGCCCACGTACCCAATGTCCAGCTCCACCATCTGGCAGGGGGTGAGGCACAGCCGGTCAGCCCAAGGCGTCGGCCCAAGTATCGGAGAGACGCCATCCACTCTCAGCCGGCTTGGCGGCTGCGTGCGGCCGGCCGCGTGCTGCTGCCAGCGCTTGGGTGAACGCGGCCGACGTACCATTTGCCATGGCCTTAGCAGAAGTAGGTGTATCGCCTAGGCAATCGGCCTAGCCTGCATATTTCTCCCATCCGCTATTCCTTTCAGTATCCCGCATGTTGGTGGACACTTAGCGCCCGCACGAGCGCGAACTGGGCACCAACAGAGCCTGTTCGGCCGAAGCGGCCTCAAATCCATCTGTCACAAATTCCCGTCAGCCGCAACCTACTCCATGGTCCATACCGCTGCGCAGCCCACACATTTCCGCGCCGCACCTGACGCGCCCGCAGCAGCTGGCCGTCCTTGCCGGTGAGGCCCACTGCCTTGCCGCCCGCCTGTTGGATGAGCGACACCAGCGACTTGTTCACGCGGCCGCCCAGCACCATCTCCACGATCTCCATGGTCGCGGCTGCGGGGTCGGGCGCGGGGAAGGGATAAGTAACGCCACGCGGACGCATATCCCCGGTTTCGAGTCTTGCTCTTCAGTCTCGTTACGTCATCCGGCGGCCGCCGACTAGGATTTCTCCGTCATTGTCCTGCCCTTCGCAGCCAACGAACGAGGCAGGCTGCGCACCGCCTTGAGTCGCCCTACACGAAGCCCGCCAGTGCCCTGCCCCAACCAGGCGTAACTGCATCGCGGCAGCCGTAACGCCGCTGGCACACCATGCATCCGCTAACCCAGCGCAAAACACAAATATAGGCCCTGAAGTTGAACCGAAAGGAATCTCCATCCACATTATGCCGCCCTTTCCAGCAGCTGCGCTACTAGCCCCGTGGCCCCTCGTTGCGGTGTGGCGCACCCACCATCGGTAACACGCAGGCCGTTCTTGAACACTGCCTCGATGCCGACCTTGGCCAGCCAAGAGTTGATTTCAGGGCCGCCGCCGTGCACCAGCACGCACCGTATACCCACGCACGACAGCAGCACCAGGTCGCTAATCACGCCCGCCTGAGGTTACGAGCAGCGGATGGCAGCATAGCACCAACACAAACAACACAAAACATTAGCGCATGCATATTATGTAAGAGCAGGCCAGGAACTGTGTCGTGCGCAGTGTCGTGTGGGGTGCAGGTAGGGCGCTCGACGCGGCCGGACGGTTGAAACGGGGCGCATGGGCAAGGCAGGGCAGGTCGCGCTTTCCTTGGGTGCCTGCCACCCGCTTCGACGAGTACTCGACGAGTACGGGCAATCATTGCTGCTGCAACTGTACATGGTCAGTGTAGCACTGCATGCTCCCTCTGCATGAACCATTCTCCATGCGCACGGTGCTTTAAGAACCGGCAACACGCATGGGCCCATCCGCTTGACCACTCCCTCTAGCGCAGCGCCACACGCATACGCAGCCTCCCACCTTGAGCGTGGGGTCCTTCATCGCCGCTCCGCCATACTTGACCACGACGGTCTTGCCGCGGAACTTTTGGAGGTAGGGCAGCGCCTCCGACAGAATGGTCACGCGGTCCAGATTCGTCAGCTGCTTCCTCAGCTGCGGGTGTCGGCACAAGACGAGGGGCCCCGCTTGAAACTAGGGTTGGGTCGCGTGTGGAGAACCTCGTGTTCAGTGGCCGTCCACAGAAGATCATGCGCACGAGTGAGTGCGGATAAGTACCAACTAGTATGCGAGGGCCGCCAGAAGCGCTCAAAGGCGAGTGCACGTGCTAGGCTCCGCGGCAATCGCAAGCTTGCGCACCTCGGCCTCCTCAGCGGTTGCAGCTGCCATAGCGCGAACGTAAATGCCATGCTTGCGAGTGGGCCGAGACGCGCGGAAACCCGACACAGAAGGCAGCCCGGTGACGCTGCGGCGAGTCGTCACGCTAGGGCTCGTCGTCTTGGCCGCGAGCAGCGCCATGGTGCCAGCAAACAGTAGGACACAAGAAGTAGCCTAAGCTGAGACTTGTTGCGTAAAAGCCTGGCCCTGGCTCAAGCCCTGTGGAATGATCCTTTGTAGGAACGAGGCTACACTATCCAATACTACACGGTCTTGTCAATCGTACAATGCATACATAGGGCCGCAGCAACCGGTCGATACATTTTGTCCGGGGAAAGTGCATGCAAGCAAAGTGCCCATGCACAGTCGTCACGTTCTCGCCCCCGCGCTCTTCCATCAGCCCTCTCGTCATTCCTGCTTCCTGCTGCCAGCCCTTGCCTCACCGGGGCGTCCCCCTGGTCGCGCCTGGGCCCCACCCTGGCTTTGCGTCTTAGTTCTCACGAGACTGGTGAGTGGAGGAACCAACAGCCCTTCCCCTAGGAGCACACACGTGTCTGTTTGGTGGTATCGCCTGGCCGGGCGCCCGAGCGTGAGGAATGCGCGTCAGCAAACTTCCCGCCAGCCAGCAACTTGTCGGTACAGTAACTCCGGCGTTCGACCAGCCGCGCGCTCATGCACTACCGTAGCAAACTGTTTGCCATCTGCTGGGGTCTGGGCATCAGCTGCACCCTACAGGCGGGACTTCACCAACCTGCCTTAACACTGTCCCATCGCACCCATATGAGCACGCACACACACGCACACACATACACACACACACACACACACACACACACACACACACACACACACACACACGGGCGGGCTTCGTTTTGTTGTTTTCTTTTCAACACACACACACACACACACACACACACACACACACACACACACACACACACACGTCCAGCCGTTCTGGATGCGTGTACTTTGCACGTGCGGCGTGCGGCGCGGCAATCCTTGCAACTACCAACACTTTAACTGACACACGGGGATCACAAACGGGCTTCCGCGCAACTGTTAACGAACAGGGGCGGCGGCGCGTGGCGTGGTAGTTGGCGCGCGGCGCGAGTGGGAGGTGGTAGTTGAGCGCGCACGCGTGTGAGAAGGTGCGGCGGAGCATGGTACGGTGGAGCACGGCTGAGACTGGCGGTTGGGAGTGAAAAGTCGTGCGCGCGCCGTTTGGGACCCGCTTTGGTGCTGTCGTCAGCTGCGTCGGCCTGCTAGGCTCGCGCTTGGTGTGGCTTGTTGTGGGTGGACGTGTGGTGCCTTCGACTGCGCTTTTGCGCACAGACTAGCTTTGCGTTGGATGTCACGGACTAGCGATGCCTTATGAGCCGCGAGCCTTGTGATTGTCGGGACAAGTCTCCACATTCAACACATGCGCACTGACACAGCTGGGCTCTGAAGCGCTGGTGCGCATGAGTTCACGTCTAACAAGGCTGCCGATGCACATTGTCCATTCGTCACGCGGCAGAGAGTTGAGCGCGGGGTGGTCTGGGTCGAGGGGATTCCATGGATAGGATCCTGCGTGTGACCGAAGCCTCAGAACAGGACCGCTGATGGCACGGAGTGATAGTGCTCGTCAAGAGGAGTCGATTGACACCACTTTGGTATAAAATGGAGGGGTTTTAACCCCTGAACAACAAGGTTTTGTCCGTCGGGGGGTCGGTCGTCCCCTCAAGGGGGGTCCCGGGGGATTTCGGGGCATGGGGTCTGGCACTTTGTTTCCTACCCCCCCCCTGGTCAAGCAGCCCGCACCCGCGCGGCGGTGAGAAAGCAGCGGCAGGGACGCGCATTATATTGACTTGACATGCGCGAAGAGCCAGGGGGGGTAAGAATAACAGAAGCCCATGCCTGAAAATAACGCTGGTACTTTCAGTTGTGGGGCTGAGCCCGCGGAGCGAAGCGAGAACACAGGGGCCGGACCGCCCCTGTCCGTGGCGCCCGCTGCGTGCGTGTTGGCTGCGTTAACGGCAAAAAGTATCATACTGGCACAAACAGCGACTGCTAAGGATTAGTGTTCGCTATTGCCTATTGCATGTAAATAGGCGACAGGGAAAGTTCCGGCGGAGCGAGAAGTGCCTTCGCACAAGCATCAACAGTTGACTTCCGCGACCTCGCATAGAAAGGCGCCCGCGCGCGCTTTTAGCGGATCTTTGAGGCAAACTATGTCGGCGGCAAGCATTTTGGGGAACTATAGCGCGAGTTCTCAGGGACTTCCGGAGCCATTCCTGTCGCCGCGCCTGAATGCTGAGGCGTGCTGAGGCGCCCCGAGGTCGCTCCGGCCCCGCGCCTAGCCCGATAAGCGTGGGGCGTCGGGTGGTATTCATAACGGTTGATAGCAAGGTGGTGCTTCGGTTCTGTGGCAAGGGAGCCTGCGGTGTGTGTGGATGGTGTGGAGTACCAACACGCGTGTCTTGCCCTCCCAAGCCCGGAGCTGGTGCGTCGTCGGCGACAGAGCATAAGTCGCGGTCCCCATGCTTCTTCAGGGGCTCAGCCCATTTTCCAGCTGTTCAAAATTGACACCCCCTTGTATGAATGCGGGTTACAAGAAGGGGACAGTGCAATGAAAGCACCGTCTTCGGCACAGGGAACCACCGCCCCAAAGAGCGCAGCCAACCGGCCCCCTCCTCGGCTGCCAACCCAAATCACAGCTGCGTAAGCGCGTCGGAACTGGGCAGAAAGCCGGTCACAGCCACACCAGACACAGCATCACAAGGCTCGCGGCTCATAAGGCATCGCTAGTCCGTGACATCCAACGCAAAGCTAGCCGACATGTCCACGCCCGGACGCGCAACTTAGCCCTCCCACGCTTTGTTTGTGCTTATTACGTCATAACGTGCACATATGAGCCTCGTACTGCTGCGTTTGGCCCCTAGTTCTGCTTGTGGGGCGCTTCCCGAAATCCGCCAGGATGAGCTCCCGAAACCCGACGGACCCCCAGGGACGAGGACCGACCCCCCAACTTTAGCGGCCCAGAACTTCCTCACCAGACACCCCCTTAAAAAACTAAAAGTACGTGCATAATGCTCTCCTAAAGCTCTGTAATTTTGAGCATGGGGTAAGAATCTGAGCTTTCTACCCCCCCCCTGGCTTGACTTCCCCATGGGCCAGTAGGGGTTCCCACCGTCTTTGACTCTACGGCGAGATCAAGGCGCGCGCGCGCTGCTAAACATTGAGCTCCAGAAACGGCTGTGTATGTCCCACCACACCACGCTGCAGCTGTGCAGCCCCACACGCTACTTAAGACCGCATAAGGCTCTCGCGCCGTCCGGAGCGGCCTACCTGCGGTCAAAGCCGCCCTTTAATACGCATTGCGCACTGTCGAGTCTCTCCTCTCTCTCGTCTCTGCTTTAGCAGCCCATCAGTACGCTTCAGGGGCTTTTATCATCTCCCGTACGACCCCAAGGGCGGAGCATGAAACACGCCCGGCCGCCAAGTAGGCGGACACGACATGACCACGGCAGCCCCTGGCAGGACAAGGCACTTCAACCCGCCAACGGCAGATAGCCCATGTCCTCTCCCCGCCACACCCTACCACCCGTCAGCCAGTCAGTCAAGACAACTCGACACGCGAAACAGACACAACGCGCCATGGGCCACACACACGCCTGCAACCAGCAACCAGCAGTCAGCAGTGGACGAACGCCCATCTATCAGCCCACGTCCTAAGTGGCGTCCTCCTCCTGCGGCTGCTGGCCCTCCTGCTCCTCCTATCTACCTTGCTGCTGCTGCTGCTGCTCGCCGCCGTCTTCCTCCTCCGCCTCCGGCGGTGGGCCGCCGAACTCCTCCGGCCGGCGCCGCCACCCGTATGGCAGCTTGTGGATGAACGCCACATCCAGCTGCAGCAATTCTGCCGGCAGTGGAGGCGGCGATGGAAGCCCCCCACCACACGCACGGCCGCCGCCGCCACCCCCGCCTCCACCGTCAGGCCCAGCAGCGACCACCTGCCCCTCTGCAGCAGCGGCAGCCGCCGCCGCCGCCGCCACCACCGTCAGGCCGACACCCTTCGCCGCCAAGCGCCGCCGCGGCAAGCAAGAGGCGGTGGCGGCGACAGCCGGGCAAGACTGCTGACGGTCAGGGGTGGCATGAGCGATTTGGCTGTTGATGGTGGATGGCGATAGATAATGCAACAGCCGGCGCGCTGCAGCTACAGCCTGCGCAGCAGGCTGGGCATGCTGCTGGAGAGGTGCTGGTGCAGGGGCCGGCAGACCGGCACGACGCTGCGCCGCAGCCCACAACCACTGCCGGTGGCACGGAACGTGTCGTGCGCGCGCAGGCGGTGCGTCGGATGCGCCGGGCTGCAGGCCGCCTGCTGCTGGCTGCTGGCGTGGCGCTGGCCCCCCACCGCGCTGTTGGGCCCCAACGCCCCGCCGCCGGCCCCGCTGCCCGTGCTGGCATCCACTCCCGCACCGCTGCTGGGCCGCTGGGCCCCGCAACCCATCCGGGCGGCGAGGTATTCCTGTGTCGGGGGTGGGCGATGTGCGCCGGGTAATGCGTTTCAAATGGGGCCGTAGATGAATTACCAACGGCCAGGGCGCATGCATGGGCCTGGCATGCATGGACACACACGATACAGCAGCCCTCCGCCCAGCCCCCCCAAAGTGGCGTCGGCCCTGATCTGGTACCAGTATGGCCATTACAAAGCGATCGCTAAGCTAACAGGATAAGGTTACACGCGCGCGAGCCAGGTGCCGGTTACCACGACTACCGGCAATACCGACAACGAGACCGAAGACTCAAGACTCAAGATTCAAGGGCGTCCAAGATCAAAAGGTTAAGGTCATACCTAACCCCTCCACGCTCTGGGCTCTTGTTTTGCGGGCTGGTTCGGGCTCCCTCGGTTGTTTAGCTATGGTGTCTGGATCCCCGCCCCCAAACACACATACACATAACCCGCAGCAAAAGCCCATTGCAAGCTTCTTTGAGCGGTAAGGCATGCACACACCTTCCCGCGCCGCCGCGTGCTGTCGTTGACCGGCCACCGGTCGCAGCTGTCGTGCTCCGCGTAGGCGCCGTTGCCAATGGGCAGCAGCGGCGCGATGCCGTACTCCTCCATGACCATTGCGGAGGCCGCCACCTCGCCCGGGTCGTCCGCCCAGCTGTCCGCCATCAGGAAAACCTTCAGGGGCTTGATCCGGCCCGTGACGGGGTTGCGCAGCATGGCGGTGTTGGGCGCGCCGGCCTCCACCAGCAGTCTACACGGGATCGTGTGTACGCATGGTGTGAGTGCGCAGTGGTCCGATCATCAGATGAGGGCACAACCGCGCAGCAATGGCTTGGGGCAACAGCCCGAACGCTGCTGCACCACTCCTGGATGCAACGCTCAGCAACGCATGTAGTTCCATGGCCGCTTCTGTGCGCGTGTGAGCCGATGCCCGCCCTAGGCCAATGTCCTGCCGCATGCAACCACTCCTCCTAGGGTTCCCTTAAAAGACCATGTGCGCCATGTAGCCCTTCCGCAGCTCCTGTCAAGCCCTGGCCCTATCTAGCCTAGCCAAGGTGCACACATACACGCACACGCCGAGCGTGCCAGAGGCTTACATAAGCTTGTCCACCTTGGCGCGCAGGTCGGACACGTGCATCAGCTCAATGCGCGGCTTGCGCTCCACCAGCACCACCCGCTCATTGGAGAAGGCCATGCCGTCAATATCGATTTCCGTCGTGGTGATGCCAACGAGGCAAGAGATCTTCTTGAAGCACCATCGCTTGGCACCTGAAGGTATTCACGCAAACCGTGAATAATGTCACTGCATGTCACTGCCGGTGTCCAACCAGCCACATTGTGAACCCCGGGTGGGAATATAGCTTGGTGTGTGCCTGATGCTGAAGTATTATTGTCGACATGAAGCACTGCACCCAACGTACCCAGCATGGACGTAAGGTAGGTCATATCAGTTCAAGCCCTTGCGCCCTCAGTGCAGCCAGGGATTGCTGTGAACCTAAGCAAGGCTGATGCTGAAGCCAGCAGAGTTTCGACCGCTTGTGCTGCGTTGCATGCACAGGGCCTCACCCTGATCGCGGGCGAGGTAGGCCAGGGCCCATTCGGCACTCTCGTACTCATGCGCGCCAATGCGGCGCTTCATCAAGCCCTGAAGCGTCTCCACCTGGATGGAACAGGCAGGGTGGGGCACCAGCATGCTGCAGTCAGGCGCGCTCAACATGCTCTAACCGCAAGCCTAAGCCGCTGGCCTCCAACAGCAGGCATACATGTATGGGGTGTACAGATCGGCTGCACGCGTTCAACAAAGTATATGAAGAGGCCAGTCGAATGTCTGTATGAGCAAAGCGACCCACGTACCGACTTCTCTATCTTCTTGCTTGCACCCTCTGCACCAACCACCATGGCCAGCTGCATGCCGTCCTGCAGCTGCACATCCTCAGTGTCCACCGCCGTGTCGGCGCAGTCCGCCAGCGCCAGGAGCTGCGACGGCTTCTCGTCCACCGGCACCACTTGGCGGCAGGCGTAGCTCCCCATCTTCGCAGTGAACTGCTTTTTGGTGAGCTTCCGGTAGTACCGTTTCACGTAGTCCAATGAGGGACCATCAGGCACGAACACGGTTATGTTGTTGTACAGCTTCGGGTCTGCGGAGTACGAAGAGGAGCGACGTCGTCAGCGCCCTTTTCCGCCCAGTACCGCCTGCCGCGCCGCCGCAGGCCCTCCGCACGGCTACATACCTACTAGCGCACTCACCAGCACAAGATGGCCCCACTCTGCTGCCGTTTCCTAACAAACCGGGTGCCGATCCCCACCCTAAAGCCTTGGACGTCCTCACCAGCAGCAGCCTCTGCAGGGAGGAAAGTCCGGGGACGAAACCACAAGTCTCTGCCACGCGCGAGCAACAATCCCAACATGCCGTGAGGATCATCATAGGTTTATCAGGCAAATAACCCGAGCAGACTTGAGGGATATTTATCGGTTGGTTGGGTTAGCACCGCCCGCTGCAGAGCGCCCACTGGCCAGCCTTATCCATCGCGCTCCTCTACCGACAGCTCCTTTACCTTTCGCGCTGAGAATTTGATCGACGCGTGCAGGCTTTAGCTTAGCGGCGCGAAGTCCAGGCAAGGTTGCGATTTGTAGGTCCTCAAGCGTTTCGTAGCCAGCCTCCTTTAGCCTCCACAGGTCAACATCATCGAACCTAGAGCTTGCGTGCCCCAGAAGGGTGCGAACGGACCCACGAACAACGGCCAACTCCGCGGAGCTCATGCTCTTGTGCAGACGTCGCTGTTGCAAAATTACTTGGCGACTTGGCTGCCTCGTTGGCGTATTGTCTCTGCCGCAGTCGGTGTTTAAAAAGGCATGGAAAGATTGTTGCGCCGCGCCGCGGTAACGAGACCGGCGCAAAGCTGGGATTGGCATAGGCGCGGCGCAACAACTCCCGCAGAGAATGTCCTAGCCTTTGAACATGGTGACCATGGGAAATGCACGTCGCGCGCGGCTTTGCCGCCGAAGTATGCAGGCCGAACCACGGGCCACGGGCCCACAAGCATGCTTTGGGCCATCCTGCGCAAGGGACCGGTGCAGTGCGCTGCCCCGACCTGAGGGAGGGGCTTCTGCTGCCTCGTTTGGAATCGAGGGGGGGAGAGGGCACTCCGGCACAAGCCTGCAGCTTGAGGGGCCGTAGCTCAGAACGGGTGGCTGGGGAGGCTGGGACTGGAGGGGGCGGGGGTGGGGGAGGGGAGCCGGGTGGGGACGTGGGGTGGGGTAGTTTATTCCAGAAACCAAAGCAAACCAACCCTAACCAACCGATGGGGGATGAAGCGGCCGCTGGACTTCTGTGCAGTATATTGCGAGTATACGGTTTGCAAATTTGTGGTATCGCAAGGTTATTGATGTGCTTGAACAGGGGGGGGGTAAGGATGCCGCAGACATACCCCACCCTTCAAATCGAAACAGCTTGACAAGAGCGTTCAGAATCCGCTTTCAGAATTTTGATCAGGGTAGTAATTGCAGAGATATGGGCCCCCAAAATTCAGGGTCGGTCGTCGGTCCCCGGGGTCCCCAAGGTTTCGTCACGGTATGCCGGAAACTTTCGTCTGGGCCTCATAAGACAGCAGGGCAAGCCCAGACCGTTGCCCAAAGCATGTAATGGATGCTTTTAACGGCTGGGAAACGTCAGGAGCCTACCAGAAGACGAAGGGCTACCGTCCGTCAACACATGTTGAGTTGGGATGTTGGGGTGCGACACGTCTCGCCTGACCAGAACGTGCCACAAGTCGCGGACCGGTGCTTGCGCGCCGGAGGAAAACGCATGTGTATGTCCCATGCGTAGGTAAGACTCGTAAGCGTGCTTTACACGGGTGCAACTGAACGGCCGCAAGATGTTCACAACATGTCGACAACATGGCTGTGGTCAAGACGCGCCCGACGAACTTTCCGTGTTTACATGTTAATAGAGCTCGCTGAAAGCGGTCGTTTGGCACCATCCTGGAAGAAAACAGAGGGGATTTAGGGGGTGTACGGCATGGTACGGCACGGTCGGTTGTCGGTCAGGGGGGTCGGGAGGTTTTGCGGGGTGGGGTCTGGAACTATTGTTCGTACCCCCCCCCTGGCTTGAAAGAACGCAACACGCACAAGGTATGTACACTTAAGAGCAACGATTGGTCTCGACCCACTAATGAGCCAACCAGAAACTGAGGATTCGCGTGGCAGGCAATAAGGCATCCGCAACCTATGTATGAGCTGCCCCTGCGCCCCGCCTGCGCGTGCCCACCAGCGCCTATCTTGCACTCCAGCGAGTCCCACCCGCGCTGGAGCCCAACCGTCAAGCGTGTGAAACCGTGTGCGCCTAGAGGCAGCTTATGGAAACCGTGTCAGGCCCATGTGTCTCCCCATGTGCCCCACGTGTCCTCCTGGCGCCACCCGGCACTGCATGGCATGCATGGGGTACAAGCCGAGCAGCTCTCAGCGGGCCCTGCCCCGCTGCCCTGGTTTCCTGGCCGGCGCTTGTTGCCGCTTTCATACACTGCTCTTTGCCTTTCTTTTACTTGCTCTCAATAGGCACCAGCCAGCCAGCACAGCTCGCGTGCAGCCGTGCCACCAGCCACCACATGCGCCTTGACCTGCCTTGACCCCTGCCGCACTCGCTTTCTTGACGCGGTCCGAGCGGCCCTGGGCAAAACCCAGAAATAGGCAAACAGTAGGCGCCCTGTATGTAGAGACCTAACAGAAAAGTCACAGACCACGCAACACAGACCGACACTCGCACCGAAACCACTTCACAGATACATGCGCCATGAGCGCGGGCTCAGAAAGCACTGATGCTGTGAGCTAGAAAGCGGCACCCTGCGCTAGAGCGCTACCTAGCTACATAGGTTGATGTGGGTTCATTGCAACGCTTCCATAGCAAGCGCACCTGAATGCGAGGGCCGTTAGGCGTGGCGGGAGTAGATGCGCGCCTCATCCGTCTTACAGAGCCCAGGCAGCGTGTCATCAGATCGTTCTGCTGGGCCCAGCTTGCGAGCCGTTCAAGCACCTTGCTATACCTGGATAGTATTCAAAATCACATACATTGTAAGGAAACTGTAAGGAACCATTCACATCACCCGCAATAACAGTATCTGTCTCAGCGCTGCCGCGACGATGGCCCTTCAAGCACGCTGACATGGCACCAACTCCTGATTCCGGCAAACATTGAGCTTGATACAGATTTAGTCTTCTGGACAAACGCTCAGGGACTTGGTCAAAAGTTGCGCAAAGCGCGATGACGAGCATGCAAAACGAGGGGGAGGCTCCTATGCCGGGATGCCTTTGCTTCAGGCCCCGCCGGCCCAAGCCCAAGTCACTTGCCGTAAGCACCGCCGTGGTCGCGCCTCGCGTTCTTGGTGTGGCCGATGCAAGGCTTACGAGGTGCACACCCATGTGCAGGTGCCCGCAACGGCTCCAGCCCCGGGCACCGCACAGCCGGCAGATGCGGGCCGCGGAGTGGTTGGACCTGTTGCGGATCCCGCAGCTGCCAGCGCGCCAGCTACTGCTCCAAATCCCGATTTGGCGCCAGCAGCTTTGACACCACCCAGTACAGCACAGCAGCTTGAGGCACCAGCCCTAGCTTCCACGCAGCCTCTTGACGGGACCTCCAGCCCCGAGCCGACACCAGCAGCAAATACAGGCTCGGAAGTTGCCACCGCTACCGCGGAAGCGGCAGGGACAAACGCACAGGCGCCCTATGCGGAGCTACTGCAGGTGGAGGCGCGTGCGGGGTCCGCCTCTTCGACATCGTCAGCCTACTACTCTGCCGGAGGGTGGTCCCACTTTGACGAAGAGGGCGAGTGGCTGGGGCCCCCAGCTGGCCGCACGCATTCTGCTGAGTCTGTGGACCGACGGGCTCGCAGCCAGGGCCTCAGCATTAGTGGTGCAGGGGCAGGGGGCGGCGCGCTGGCCTCGCAGGTGGCCGCAAATCGACCGACCGCGCCGCACCACGGCTTGCACCCGCAGCACCAGCTGCCACCTCCGTACCAGACCCTGCATCCGCACGCCCATGCACATGCCCATGAACCAGGACACCCCGCGCAAGCGGCGTCAGCAATTCTGGCCGCGCCGCAGAACGGCCACGCAGCAGCAGCACCAGCAACAACCTCTGCGGCTGTGGCGGCAGCTGCAGCTGCTTCACCTAAGAGCGTCGCGTCATCGGTGATGGTTGTGGCTGAGGCAAGCAGCCGTGCAGTTGCAATGCCGCTGGTGGAGACGGAGGGCTTCCCGGTGCCGCCGCCCGAGACGCGGGAGGCGTTGTTGGACAGGGTCACGGAGCTGTATGCGATCCAGGGCCGGCCCTGCAAGGCGTGCCAGGTGCGTTGGATGATGTGGGTCGCTTGGGTTGGGTTTGCGCGCGCTAGGACACGACCAGATGCCTAATGACTTGGAAACATATAATTTCGTGTGGGATTGTAGGTCATGCTGCATTGGCCAGCGTCCAAGCACCAGGTTGTCAATCATGGCACACGCTCCCTTCCACAGGTGCTGTTGCAGTACTGCAAGGCCAACGACCTCAAACCCGACACGCTTCACCCCGACCTTAAAGCGCGGGACATGCCGGATGCGGACGGGCTGGCCAAGGTGCGGACGTGCACGACTGACACGGGATGCGCAGCCTTTGGGCCTGAGGGGGACGGACGCAGCCGCAGACGATGTTGCGGCGTCACCATGCATCAATTCATGTCGTGTTCTTGTCACGATGTTGCACATGGTATTGCGCAGGTGGTGCAGGGTGTGACGGATGGCCTGGAGGATCTGGCTTCAGACGAGGGCTGGCAGGTGAATGCAGCGTGTGCACAAACGGGGGCACACACAGTGCTTCCTTTCACTGGGCCCTCTCGCACACACGGCCGCGCTTGAAATGGACGTCGTTGTCGGGGCCAAGCCAGCCTGCCGCGCGTGCTGTGCGCCAATGCTACTTGTGGTCGCGGTAGCGCAACAACACGCACAGACTCATTGTGCTTTTCTTACACATGTCCCGGTTCTGTCCCACTGCCCACATTGATGGCCGGCCCTTCAGCTGGTGCGCGATGACGAGCTGCGGCTGCTGTACAAGGCGGTCCCCAAGTCCAATGTGCACTGCTTCAGGGCGCGGTGCATCCTGGACGCGCCCACCGAGGTGCGTGCGTGCTGGTGCTGGGGCCATGCATGTCGCCAGCCTTGGTGATATCTCTCGTGAGGGAAGGCAGGAGTTGGGTGCTCGGAGGCGCTGTTTTGCACAGGCACTGCAGATGAAGTGTAGGGCACATCCTTTTGGCCTTTCTATGCTTTGTCTGCAGCATCTGGTGGCGCTGTCGCGAGAAGTCGACCTTTGCCCTACCTGGTGCGTAGCATTGGTGGATGCGGGTTGATGCAGCGAGTGCACCTGCCGCTGGCACCTTGCATTTAGGGATGCACTTCAGCACGTTGTCAGCGCATGCTTACGGGGTAAACATGCTTTCTCCCTCACAGGAACAAGTACTGCACATCGGCGCACGTGCTGAAGGAGGCCAGCCCCACAGACGTCACGGTCAGTTGGGGCGGGGAATGGACATTTGAGCAATCACAGGGCTTTCAGCTTGAGCTGCCTGGTCCGTTCGCGAGCATGCAAGGCACGCCCTGATGCGCGCGACAGCCCTGGGCCGCAGGCAGCCCGACACCGCTGCTGAGGATGATAGTGTCGCCACCGCCCCGCAGGTGTATATGTCGCTGTACGTGCCGTGGCCCTTCAACGACGTGGGATTCGTGGTGGAGGCCAACGGGGCGGACCTGTACGAGGAGGAGGGCCGCCTCATCATCGCCTTCGCCAGCCCCGACAGCAAGGTGTGGCGGGTACAGACGAAGACACGCGGTGGGAGGATGAAGCATGGAAAGCTGCCAGCCATAATGACTACGCTGGTGGCAACGTGTGTCTGGGACCAGCTGGGATTTGCTCTGCCCATCTCCATCTAGTACGTCAGCCTCTGGGCTGTCCTGCCGCTTGGGTGCAAACACCTCAACTACTTGGCGGCTGCAGGAGTCGGGTGTGCAGCTGCCTGCGGGCGCTGAGAAGCACCGCAAGGTGAAGCTGCTGCGCCCTAGCTGCATGTCCTTCACGCCGCTGCCGCCCAAGACCCCGGGCGGGCCGCAGCGCACGCTGTGTCAAGTGCAGACGTACGTTAACCCCGGCATCTCCGTGCCCTCCTTCATCATCAGCTTCGTGCTCAAGGTGCTCAGCCCCTTCGTGTTTGGGGCCGTGCAGAAGGTGGGTGCATTTGACTGGCCCCAAGGTACTCCGCTAGTTTGCTTGTGATGGGGAATACACGTTGCAGATGGGTTGCCGAAACTTGGCATGTATGTTCAGGCACTTCCGGCGCCCGTGCTAATAGGTATGAGCGCATGCCCTGTCGCGCACAGGTGCTGGCGTCCGCCTTCAAGTCGCCCACAGGGCCGCTGCCGTCGCGGCTCCAGCAGCGCGAGCTGTTGTACGGCCTGGTGAAGCGGCGCACTGAGGCCTACCTCGCCAAACAGCAACAGCAGCAGGACCAGGTGCCGTAGCAGCAGGACCGGGTGCCCTAGCAGGACGGTAGCCGGGTTAGTGGCCGTGGTGGCACATGTGAGACTTCGGTATGGAGACCTGGCGCAGGCAAATAAATGTATGTGAAGCTGTGCGGTGAACCCGAAGATAGCAACGATGGAGTTATGCATAATGAGCGGTCGATGCGATCACGGCAAGACCATTATTGTTGTGTCTTGTATAAGATTACTCGTACACGTCGTACTTAAATGCCTGAGCGCTTTGTGCCAAACCCGGCTATAGCGAATGTGAAAGCGTGACCAAGTGAGGGAGTGGTGCAGCATGCTCATGACAGGAGAGACGCTTGAGTATAGGCGAGCACGAGATCAGGCGCTCTGTGACCGGAGGGATAACCATTTCTCTTGTGACCGAAGAGATTGCAGTGAGCTTCGCTTATGTGGTGGTGCTGTGGCACAACCTCGAAGGGTCTGTAAGGGCCTGTACATACCGGTAGGTGTGGACATACCTGTGCGTGTGGTGGCTGATGAGAACCTTAGGTGGGGAGTGAGGGCCTAGAGGTCGGGACGCTGGAATCCGTACGCAGCAGCTCGTGTCAGGCGGTGCAGATTGTAGTGGGTTCTTTCTTCTCCAAGGTCTGTGTACGCCGGGTCTGTCCAGCGTAAGCTGCACACGACGCTGTGGCATCCTCCTGGAGGCCCTATGGAGCCAGAGGATCTCCTAAGTGCACGGTTGGCTGCTCGCTGTCAAGTATGCGGAGCTTTGAGACATGAAATGTGGCCTTTGTACTGCCCGTCGTGCTGCCTGTGACGTGGGCATGGGCATGGACTCGCTGCCGCGCAACAGGGCTCGTTATTGCCCCGCGACAGTTGTTGGCGGCGGGGTGGCGGTGATTGCGTCATTGGGGTGGTCACCCCTGCTGCCGCACGCGCTACCGCTATGGCCGCGTGTGACCGCTGCAAAGCCGCATTCCCTGATTCCCGGTGCAAGGCCCCCCTGAGCCCTTACAAGGTTGTGGGTGAGAGACTCAGGCCCACCCGGCCTCCACAGCTCCTCTGGTCCTGACTGTCCTCGCAAAGTGCATCCAGTCACGCCATGCTGCTGCCTTCGCCAGTCTGGGTAGACATACTGAAGTAAAGGCTGTAAAGCCCCATGAAGCTGCGTGCTGTGAATGCACCTTTGGCCCTGCAGCCTGCCGCAGGCTCAGCGCTATCTTCCTGTTTGCCCCCTGGGGGCTGGGGCTGCGGCCAGCCGATGCCCCCTCAGGTGGTTGCGCTTCCCCGCCCGCATCAGCAACATCAGGAACAACCCCCCCCACCACCACACACACAAACATGCGCATTCCAGTTGACATCCGGCTGAAGCTCAGTTGCCTAATTGCCTTGCTTGGACAATCGGCTTGCGTCCCGGTGAATTCATTCTGCGTGGTGCGAGCACGAAACTTCTACCGTGGATTACAAGGTTGCTTAGGCATTCCGTCATTGAATGCTGTGTGTCACACCCCGCCACATTTACGTATTTCCACTCGTACGTGACTCTGCACTTGGCAACGCGGGCCCCGCAGTTGCCAACTTTGATTTACACTCTTGCACAACTGGCCTAGCGGACACTGCACATCCACGATTGCCGCTATACACGCATCGGTATTGATACACTCCATCCGCAAACAGCTCCTTGCCTCTGCCAGGCCGAACCTCCCGGCACGTTGCCCACGGCGGGTCCTGCAATACAGCTCATCCTGCGGTGCGGGATCCATCCTGCTCAACGGCGCCGTTGTACCGCGCAGGACTTGTACACAGCCTCCGGTCCACCGTTGCACGCATAATTTTGCCTGCCGTGATGCTTAGGTTGAAGTGCCCACAGCCCGCTTTTCCCGCATGTGCTCCACAAACTGCAAAACGTTGCAGCAATAGGCACACGAGTACGCACAGGGATGTGTAAGCCTGGCAACATGGGTGGCGCTGCACGCCTGCGTAGCCCGCCAATTTGAACGTCCCATCCCGCTATCGCATCCTGCTTTCTGGCCGCATTCACCATGCCGCCCTACATGCGTCCTCGCACAGAAGCCCCGGCGACCCACCTCGTCCAGCAGGTAGGGCCAGGCGCTGTTCTCGTCGAAGTTGGAGAAGTCCGGCTTCACCGACTGCGGACAGGAGGGGGCGTCGTCGGCTCAAACACCGCCCCTCCGCGCCGCTGGCGCTGCCCCCGACAAAGCCACTTGGGCGCCTGCAACACCAAGGCCCCTCCAAAACCAACACCTAGAGGACGCTCATGAGGCGCACGACATGCTGGCCAATCACGCACCTTGATGAAATCAAGCAGCTGCTGCCATGTGTCCTTGGCTATGGCCCGGTTGCTGTGCCGCGCCTCCAGGAAAGCCACCCAGTCGTCCACCAGCGACCAGGCGTTGGGCCCCGCGTGCGGCGACTCCAGTAGCAGCCGCCACATGCCCACCGCCGAGTCCAGTTGCACACATTTCTGGCCCTTCTGCGAACCGAGTACACGGTGCGCGCAGGTCCGTTGCAAGGGCATCAGGCAACCATCAGACATCCGCACAGGCCACCAAAAAAGTATTGATTCTCGGCAGTCCCCCGGCACGAAGCGGCGGAACCCGCGGTCGTACCTCGCGGCTGAAGTCGTACGCGAAGGCGTACACGGCTCGGAAGGTGTCGGCCTTGGCCAGCGAGGCCCGCAGCTCAGGCAGCTTGGACCGCAGGCGCGTCAGCGTCTCGGCGCCCAGCTTGACAAGCCCCGACACAAACTCCTCCCGGCTGTACTCGCACATCACCGCCGCGCCCTGAGGGGCGTTGAGCAAGACAACGCAATGCGTTGGAAGTGTTCAAGCAAGTGCAGGCTACCGCTACCTCCGCCCGACCTCACCCTTCATCCATGTACGCGATGCATGTTGTTGCACGACTCAAAACGTCAAGCAACTCTCGGCAAAACAGCCCAAATCCCGTTAAAGTATACACATGCCCGCACCATATGGTAGCTGATGACCAGCATGACGATGTCAGCGGGCTCCACGCCCAGGTCCTCACAAAACTTCTGCACGCCGTCCACACCGATGTGGTCCTCGTCCGGCTCTGAGTAGCAAGCAAACAAGCAGGCGGGCGAGCGGCATGGGTTAGGCGGCGCAATAAGGCCTTGATGTGCGGATGCAAGGTGCGTGGCACGGCCACAAAGAGAGCACACTGGGTGCTCTGTCAGCAGGGGCCATGAATACCACACGATACAAACATTTACCCGGTTGGGCTACACGACCAGTACTTGCCAGCAGGGACGCCCATACAGCCACACCCTAGAGCCGTGGCACCAGCAAATGCTTCTCATCCGTGACCGCTGATCGCGCCGCCACGCACCCTTGTAGCGGCGGTACAGCGCCTCTGCCGCTCGCCGCCCCCCGCGACTGCCGGCCTGGTCAGCCATGCCGCTGGTGAAGAAGTCGTCGATGGCCTTCTCACAGTCGAACTGCGAATCCGCCAGGCACCCAAGGCCAACCTTTTCGCTGCAGACAAGGGCAGCCAACAGGAGCAGCGGAGAGGGTCGGCAGCATGGGCGGCTAGGGTTGGGGCCCAATGCGATTGCGCCGTGTTGCCGGTTCCCACACCTGACCATAGCAGCCCGCGGTTCTTGAGTACCGGTAGCGCTACCCATGTGGCCAGCCGGCAGGTAATGCCTCACCTGGCCCCCGTTGCGTTCCTGAACTCGGACAGCTGCAACGCACGAGGCCGAGACACGGGTGTAACGAGGCCAATGTGCAGCGGTGCGCAATTACACGCCAATGCATATGGCCACATGCGGTGAGTGTATCCCATCCATTTATACACTAAGCACCGAGCACCTCGACCCACCATTGTCTTCTGGGCCTTATTCAACTTGCTGAGCGCCGGCGCCTTCGCCTTGGTGTGCGTGGTGTGGACGACCCCGAGCGGCGAGCTGCCATCTGCGCCGCCCGCGCCACTGGGTGACGACCCCGCCGCTCCGTTGGCAGCCTCTGGTTGAACCACCTCCTCTGCTGCCGCCTCTGCAGCGTTCATGCCTTTCCCACGCCCCTTCGCTGGGGTGGCCGCGGCCTTGGCCTTGGCGCCACCCTTGGCACCCCCCTTAGCGGCACCCTTCTTGGGGGCCATCGCTCACTGGGCCGCTGTCCCCGCGGCGGCCCCTTCCACCTCGCTGGAACTTGAGCGCGCTTCAGCCGCAGAGGCGCCGGGCGAGGTGTACGTCGGTGGCCTGTCGTGTGTCACGAACCACGGGCCCGAACCCGAACCCCGGGTAAGTTCGCACGAAACTTTGACAGATTCGAGGTTTGGTAAGCACCACAGCCGAGGGGGTTCTGCCCAAACGATGTCGCGGGTGCAGGAGATCTGAGGAAAGACTGTGGCGTCAGCAGCGTTTTCGGTCTCAAGGCCCGCTGAGCACTTCTTAGCCCACCAGATAAGTGACAGACCATCGCCGCGCGTGCCTCGTCGTCCTTACCTAGACGCTCAAGTTCTTGAGCTCAACGCCGCTTATACAGTATCCTGGCCCTGTGTAATAAGTATATGTGTGTAGTATGCAAGCTTGATGACAATCTTCGGTGGAGGAAGCCAGAAGTAGAACGCTGAGGAGTGGGCGTTAGTATGCTGATATGCAGCTTAGCCCGCTGCTGGCAAATTACACATTGAAAGCGTTTGATTTGTTTTAGAAGAGACCTTTTTCAGTTGAGAATGTGTTTTAGGCAGCAGCGATCGGGGGTAATTGCGTCGCACGCGCAGCGCGGCGCCCGCTCTCAACCCGTTCTTGGACCTATTGCCCCATTGCACGTTCATGGTGAGGCCAAGCTGGGCAGTAAGGCTGGGCAATAAGGGCGGGAAGGTAGAAAGGCCAGAAAAGGCAGCGGGAGAAGGCGAACCAGTCGAGCTTCTTGCACCCTCACCTGTGCCCTCGTGGCCCCCTCAGCTCAGCAGTGGGTAGCAGTGGAAGGATTTCACTTGTCTGAGTTGGTACGAGGTGGCGTCAGAGGGGCTTGGACGGGGTTCCCGCCGTGCAGGCAAGTGCAGGAGGGTGCAGGCTGCATGCGGACAAGCATGCGGACGCATCCCCACCCGCCAGGTACTCATCTCCCCTGACCCAATAACTTAATCCGCAGTCTCTATGCCAAAAGCTTGATAAAATAGACATGACGCAGCGTATGTGGGGCTGCCTACCTGCCACGCAGTGTGCGTGCTCGTGTGGGCCAAGCAGCTCAAGCAGACCCGTGGTTTGCGCTTCCAATGCAACAATTCGTTTGAAAGTTGCGATGCGGACTGTTCGAGATAGGCACAGCTCCAGGTCGCGAAGAGATGCTTTCTTGCCACACAATTGTTGCCGACCACGACCGATTAGGACGACCCGGTGTGCAGCGACATCGTCACCTGATACTGCAGTTAGCAGCCGAGCCAATGGAGCAGACTGGGCCGACGCGCTGGAGGACGATGCCACCGTGGAGGTCGACGAGCATTGGGCAGCGGCTGAGCACGAGTCGCTTGCCATCCTGGAGTGGCCAGCAGTGTGCAAGCAGGTGAGGTTCCCGAATGATTGCAATCTGATTAGCTCCTTGCAAGGACGGGGCTTGGCGCGGCAGCGCACGTTCACTGGGGCGACACGCGTGGAGCTGGCTGTCCGTGTCAACACACTCCAAATGGAAGCCGCTCCAGCCCTTGGTCTTGTAATCCGTAGGCCCCATGCTCCATCATGAGCTTTGTAAGGCAATCTTTCGCCCCAAAGCGGCCTTACTTGCTGACCTGGGCCTTGTCCCGGTGCCTCCAATTCGCCAGGTGGCCTGCTTTTGCGGCACCAGCGTGGCCGCGGACCTGGTGGCTGGGGGCGGCCTGCCGCGGGGCCGCAGCCGCGAGGACAGCGAGCTTCTGCTGCAGCAGACACAGGAGGCGCTGGAGGCCGGCCTGGAGTGAGCTGGGAAGGAAGGGGTTGTTTTATATGGATGAAGCAGGAGGAAGGGGTGCCGTGCGGCACCTTGGTAGCACTCCAGGCGCTCCGGTAGCAGTGGTTCGTGGCGTAGCGGCACCAGGGCTGCTGCTAGAGACCTTTTCACCGCCCCGCTGCTTATCAGGAGGCTTGACATGTTTGGATTGGAACTCCCGCATCGCAGGGTGGGCGGCTTGTTTGACATCCGCCCGGCAGCGGAGGCGGCGGCGGGGGGCGTGTGCCTGACTGGCAAGCAGCTGGAGGTGAGGAGGGCCGGGCGCGCGCTAGAGGCTGAAGCTTGTCACCTGCGCATCACTCAATGTCATGTGCACAGGTGTGGCAGCTGACGATTCGTTCGCGGAATGCGTCTGCAGGGCGTGGCGTCAACCCTTGAGGCGGCGTTTGAGCTCAAGGAGCGGGTGACGGTCCCCGCCCAGGGGCCGCAGCAGCAGCAGCAGCAAGGTGGGCTGCGATACCCCTCGCTTGCGGCCCTGGCGGCGTCCATTACGGATGAGGAGCGCACCCTGCTCCGCGCCATCCGCGGCTGCATCCAGGTACGTGCACAGAAGGTCCAAGCGCATGGTATGCAGCAGCCTGCAGGGCGCCTCATGTGGAAGCTTTTCGGGACCCAGACAACGCTCAGCTTCCATGCTTCTGCCCCGTGCAAGCCCTATTTACATATGCCTGAAGCGTACATATTCCTGCCCCAATACCACAGTACGGCGGCGTGTCGGACGCGGCCAGTGAGGCGCTGGCGGCGGTGCGGGCGGAGCGCCAGGCCAACAAGGAGCGCCTGCGGGCCGAGGTGGAGGGCTGGGCGCGGCAGCTGCAGCAGAAGGGCGCGGCAGAGGCGGGCGCCGTGTCGCTCATCCGCGGGCGCTTCTGCATAGGCGTGCGGGTGAGGCGGGCGGAGCCCGACTGCTGCAGCAAATTGTGCTGCTGGCCTGTGGTGGTGTGTTTACACCCTGCCACGCAACTTTCTTGACATCGCTGATGCAAGGCCAAATGCATTCTCACATCCCTTGTACATTTATAACATACAAAATCGAGTCCCCGTGGCCCACCTCTGACACCCCCAACGCCATGCGCACGCCGGCCTGCAGGCAGGCCGGCAGGGCGAGCTGCCCAAGGGCAGTGTGCGGCTGGGCCAGAGCAGCACCGGCGCCACGCTGTACCTGGAGCCCAAGCCGGCCGTGGAGCTGAACAATGCGGAGGCGCTGCTGGCGGAGCGCGAGGAGGGCGAGGTGGTGCGCGTGCTTAGCATGCTGTCCACGCTGGTGGGTGGGGAAAGGGGAAGAGGAAGACGGATCTGTACGGAGGTGTGACGCAGGGGCAGGGCGGTTCGGGATGGGGCGGGGATGGGGGGCAGAGAACGGTTATGGGCTTATGGCGGAGTGAAGAGCGGCTTTGTGCGAGCTTCATGGCGCAGGCTAACGGTATAGTAGATGTGGCCAGTCCACACACCCATCGACCGCATGCATGTGCTGGGTTGAGGCAGGTCGAGCGGAAGGAGGAGAGAAGGATAGAGTGCAGGGGGAAAGACGAAGAACGAGGGGGTAGGGAGGCGAGGCAAGGGAATGAATGGGCAGGAGGGAACAGGCGGGCAACCGCAGCGTGTTGTTGAGGCCTCCTGCTGAACCCACCACGTCCTCTTGCAGCTCGCCAAGCGCGCGCCACAGCTGATGCGCCTGGTGGACTGCGTCACGGCACTGGATGTGGTGGCGGCACGGGCCAAGCACGCGCGGTGGCTTTCGGGCGTGCGGCCCGCCTTCACAGCTGAGTGAGTTGCCGCTGGCGCCGCGACCCGCGAATGTCGTAGGTGGAACCTGTTCTCAAACAGCTGTGCGACGTGCTGTACGGGCCCGTGCTGCTTTGTGTGCCGCTGAGCCGTGCGTCCCGGTGCCCGCTGCTGCCACACGCAGCCCCAGCGAGTCGCCCTTTTGGGTGCCGGGTGCGCTGCACCCGGTGCTGATGCAGCGTGGACTGCCGCCGCTGCCGCAGCCCCCCTCGGTGAGATCCCAAAGGAATATCCTTGAAATATACGAAATTCCGCAAGCTCCCGTGGTGTTAGACACGATGTTTCGGTATCATGTCGTCAGGGTGGCGGCGCAACTCCAGTACTGTCGATGCGTAAAATTGGACACGGATACAGTCGGTTTGCGTTTAATTTACATGACACCGCTCAGCTGTGTAGTTTCTCAGACAGCCCAGGTAGTGTTGCCGCCTTGCCGGCCTGCGCTGACCTACTCCATTGTATTGTTGTTATATCCCCACCTCCCGTTACGTCGTGCCTTCGGCGCAGGTGGACGACAACCGTTTTGACCGGGACTTCCAAGCCGCACCCGCATGGGAGCTGCGCCGCGTGCTCACGCCTGATGGCCCTCGCCCTGGCGAGCTGGCAGACGGCTCCGCGGCGGGCAGGGGCAGCGGCGGTGGTGCCGTGGACGACCGGGCGGCGTTGCTGCCTCGGCCACTGGACCTGCGGGTGCCGTCCAGCCGTGCCGTGGTGGCCATTACTGGTGGGTGGGGCGTTAAGATTGCTGCTGTACACGAGGCAAGCGGGGCTAGCGGGTGGGGGGGCCGCCAGGTGGATGTATGGCCACATCCAGGACGACCTTGCTGATTGCCGCGCGCGCTGTCGCCTCCTAGCGGCACTGCACCGCTGGTTGCGGGCGCTCCTAGCACGCAATCCCTGGCGCCTGTGCCTGCTTGGCCCGAGCGCGGTAAGCCCTTCACCCAAGCCTGCGCACCGCGCCACGCCTGCAGGCCCCAACACCGGCGGCAAGACCGTGACGCTCAAGACGGCAGGGCTCATGACGCTCATGGCGCAGGCGGGTCTATTCTTGCCCTGCGACCCCACAGCGCGGGCCGAGGCTGCGGCGGCGGCGGCGGGCACACCTCGGCTGGCCTGGTTTGACCGGGTGCTGGCGGATATTGGTGACGCCCAGAGCCTGCAGCAGAACCTGTCCACCTTTAGTGGCCACATCCGCCGTATCAAGCAGGTGGGCGCGCGGGAATCTGTACCCAGGAGAGTGTCCCAGAAGGCTTTGCTGTATCGCCGGGGCATGGGCAGGTATGGGCCTTGACGTCAATTTGGTGGGCCTTAACGAAGCGGCTGTGCCCCTTGCTTTGCTTGCTTCGCATCCTGTGCCTCCTCTTTTGAGTACCGGTAGATCCTGGCAGTGGCGGGCCCGCGCTCGCTGGTGCTGCTGGACGAGGTGGGCAGCGGCACGGACCCGCTGGAGGGCGCGGCGTTGGCCCGCGCCGTGCTGGACCGACTGGCGGAGCAGGTGAGGGCTGGCCTGGCTGTGCTCGCCACTCCCAGCTCCCATGCAAGTCGAAACCAATCGGCCTGCCTTTCCTGAACCACCCAGCCCGGCAGTTTCACTCCACCCGTGCCTCTCTGGCGTCTGCCTCACCTACCGCTGCGCCCGCTGGCCCTTACCCCCCAGGCGCATCTGACGCTGGCCACCACGCACCACGCCGAGCTGAAGCGCGCCTCAGAGGAGGACGGCCGCTACGTCAACGTGAGCATGGCCTTCGACACCGCCACGCTGCGGCCCACCTACCGCTTGTGCTGGGGCGCGGCGGGCGCCAGCAACGCCTTGGATATCGCCGAGACGCTTGGCTTTGATCGGTAAGGCGCATCGTGCCCGGCGAGCCTTGGCCCCTGCTTCTCAGTGTTTGGAAGCGGTGTATGTGCACCAATTGCCTCTAGGGTGCGGCATTTAGCGCTGGGGCTGTGGGGCGGTGCGACTAAATAGTTGGAGATGCGGCTGCAGGGCGGTGGTGCTGGAGGCGCGCAAGATGGCGGCCATGATGGCGGCGTCGGCATCGGCAGCCGCCGCAACAGCGGAAGGAGGCAGCAGCGGCGAGGGCCGTGAGAGCCACATTGCGGGCGTGGCGCGAAGCCTGGTGCAGCAGATTGAGGACACGCGACAGGTGTGTTAAGCTCGAGCCAGCAGCCGACGAGGCGGTTTTGAATTGACACGGCTTGACCGCGTAGCCTGCGTGCGTGATGACTTTGCAGGACTCACGTTACTGCATAACAAATGATGCATTGCAGGAGCTTGAGGGGCAGCGCGCACTTAGGGAGCGCCACAGCCGCAACCAAGCCACGCTGTCGGAGGCGCTGGTGCAGGTGCGGGAGCTGGAGGCAGCGCTGCTCGAGGCGCCGCCGGAGATCGTGCGCGAGCGCGACGGCCATGCGGTGCGGGTTCAGGCGGCGCTGGAGGCGTTTGCGGCGGGGTCGCAGCCGCAGGACGCAGTGGAGGAGCAGCTGCGGTGAGTGCGCAGTGCGCGGCTGCGGGACGGACACGGGAAGGAGCAAGTGTGAGGCCGGTCTGTGCCTGCTGACCTCCATTGCGCATCACCAGCGCCAGTTTTAACTTGCGTTCATGCTGGCACAATCCAGCCCATGCAGGCATGGCGACGAAGTACTCTGTCCGCCAAAGCTTCCTTGGCTTCATGCTCTCTAACATGGTCACGTAACTGCAGGGAAATTGAGTCGCTCATCCCGGCTGAGGTGGCAGCGCTGCGCGGGCGCGGCTACGTGGGCGATGATGACGACGAGGAGTTGCTGCGGCCGGGTGATTCGGTGTACGTGCGGTCCAGAGGTGACATGGGCGACGCGCGCGTGGTGTCCGTCAAAGGTGAGACTCCTGGGGTGGGCGCGGGAGTCGTGTTTGGGGTCACGCCTGTATGCGAATGTGAAGGTACATACAGCCGCCGAGCGTTCAATGGTTTTGATACTCCTGGGGTACCCATCTTACGCACGTTGTGGCGCGCGCAGGTGACATGGTGACGGTGAAGTTTGAGACAAGCGTGCTGTTTGGCGGCGGCCGGGACGGCGGTCGCGGCGTTAAGCTCAATAAACGCGAGGTACGTGCGGCCACGATTACAATGCATGTGCACTTACAACGCCACTGGCAGGACGTGCCAGCACATCGCCACACGCCCGCAGCAGCGAGCTCTTTATCCATGGCACCAGTGTTGAGGAGTGCTTGCTCACTTCCCCGCCCCTGCTGTGGTCCTCACCACGCCTGCGCAGGTAAAGAAGGTGACCAAGGGCCGGTCCATGCCGACCCTGGGCGAGCGGTGGGAGGTGGAGGGCTTCCAGTCAGTCATGGACGACATGGCGCGGGTGCTAGGCGAGACGGCAGAGCAGGAGCGCCGCGCGGCAGAAGGTGCGTGTTGCTACGCGGTAAGCGCACACATTCTGTGTATCGCTCTGTGTCATGGCGGTCAACGGCCACCGTTCAAGACGGTGTGATTTACCCCAAGCGATGAATACATACTGATAGTAGCCCGCTGGCCCTTGCGCAACCTCCCCGCCCACTCCTTGCTTGCAGCTGCGGCAAGGCGGCGCGAGCAGCGCGCGCGCGCCGAGTTGGAGCAGCTTGCGGCGGAGGCGGGCCAGGCCTCGTGGGCGGACCTGTATGAGCAGCTGGAGGTGCAGGAGCTGGAGGAGGACCTGGAGCTGGCGGAAGGTGCCGACTTCGGCAACGAGGAGCTCAGTGCGTTAGCGGCAGTGCTGCAGGAAGCTGAAGAGGAGGATAGTGATAATGCGGTGGCTGAGCAAGGGCGCGGGCCATTTGCGCCGGCGCGGGCGCGCCTGAGGCGGGGCAATGGGGTGGGGATGGGACGAGGACGGGGCGAGTAGAGAACTGTAGGCGGCGGCCACAGTTGGCGCATGTGATTTCATTATGTGCCCGCCATCGTTACATTCATAATATCATGCGCGTGGGTTTACATGAAGGGGTTGGGTGGCCCCTGGGTGGCCCGTCCTTGTCTACCGCAGCCGACGAGTGTGGAGGCGCCGAGAAGGGGAGGCGGGCTACATGTCGTCCCACATGTAACCTCTATCAGATAGAGAGAAGACGCGGCGGGCCGCGGAGCAGGAGCAGCAGGCGCCAGCTGCCAAGTGGCGGGAGCTGAAGGGGTAGCGGGGTGGACGAGTGGCGGAGTGGTGCACGTGGCGTGGGGCAGGTGGAGTGGGGGAGGTGGACGAGTCAGAGTCAGGATCAGGGTCAGAGTGCAGGGTCAGGGTTTAGGTTTGAGGTTTAGCAGGGTAAGTGTAAGGCACCAGTCAGGTTCCATCCGGTGCACGGTTTTGGGTGGGTCATCAGAGTCAGAGTCACGTTCAGGTTCAGAGTCAGAATCTCGTCTTGGGGGCACCGGCGTCGCGTACACCTCGCATGGCGCTCTGCTTAAGTTCCAGCGAGGTGGGAAGGGGCCGCCGCGGGAACAGCGGCCCACTGGGCCATGCCTCCCAAGACGGGTGCCGCTAAGGGCGGTGCCAAGGGTGGCGCCAAGGCCAAGGCCGCGGCCACTCCAGCGAAGAGGCGTGGGAAAGGCATGAAGGCTGAAGAGGCGGCAGCAGAGGAGGTGGTTCAACCAGAGGCTGCCAACGGAGCGGCGGGGTCGTCACCCAGTGGCGCGGGCGGCGCAGATGGCAGCTCGCCGCTCGGGGTCGTCCACACCACGCACACCAAGGCGAAGGCGCCAGCGCTCAGCAAGTTGAATAAGGCCCAGAAGGCAAGGTGGGTCGAGGTGCTCGGTGCGAAGTGTATAAATGGATGGGATACACTCACCGCATGTGGCCATATGCATTCACGTGTAATTGCGCACCGCTGCACATTGGCCTCGTTACACCTGTGTCTCGGCCTCGTGCGTCGCAGCTGTCCGAGTTCAGGAACGCAACGGGGGCCAGGCGAGGCATTATTTGCCGGCTGGCCACATGGGTAACGCTACCGGTACTCAAGAACCGCGGGCTGCTATGGTCAGGTGTGGGAACCGGCAACACGGCGCAATCGCATTGGGCCCCAACCCTATCTAGCCGCCCCTGCTGCCAATGCTCTCCGCTGCCCCTGTTGGCTATCCTCAACCCCACTATGTGTCTGCAGCGAAAAGGTCGGCCTTGGGTGCCTGGCGGATTCACAGTTTGACTGTGAGAAGGCCATCGGCGACTTCTTCACCAGCGGCATGGCTGACCAGGCCGGCAGTCGCGGGGGGCGGCGAGCGGCAGAGGCGCTGTACCGCCGCTACAAGGGTGCGTGGCGGCGCAATCAGCGGTCACGGTGAGAAGTGTTTGCTGATGCCACGGCTCTAGGGTGTGGCTAGTTTGGGCGTCCCTGCTGGCAAAAAGTGGTCGGGTAGCCCAACCGGGTAAATGTTTGTATCGTGTGGTATTCATGGCCCGTGCTGACCGAGCACCAGTGTTGTGGCCGTGACCGTGCACAAAGTGAGTTTCCTGGCGTTAAAAGGGCCCACCGGGCGCGGGCCACTCAATGGGCCACTGGTACTTCCGGGGACAGGATAGCACGCATGCTTGTGCGGCCACAACAGGTTGTTCAGGTGGGCAATGCTCTGGACGATGCCCAGGTCCTCATGCGCAATGCCACAACGAACCGTGACCCTGAACATGTGACGCTTTGGATAGAATTTGTGCAAGTTTTTATGCTACGCAGCCATCACGAGGAGAGGCCGGCTTCAAACCGAGGAGAGGAGAGCGGCTTAACCCTGGAGGCGTTGATTACCTGACTAGCGTTGGGGTCCAGTGTACAGTTGATAGTGATGCCCTAGTGCCACACGCCGCTGGCAGGTGCTGTTGAAAGCTCTGCGACGGAAATGGCGCACCCATGAGTGCTGATATGCACATGCATGGTTTATGAGAAGTAGTTGGCGTTCTTGCCGCACTAACCAGGGGCCCTGGCCCGGCCGTTCCTCTCAAATCGGCCTTCCAAGAGCTCGAGACAAGTGGCCGGATTCCTCCTCATTTCCACCCTTATTTCCATTCAGATTGCGCATTTGTTCCAGCGGACACGCGCCGTCACGCAAAGATGTGGTCTTCCGCTCTGGTCTACATACGCATTGGTTTCGCAACACTCGTCAATAATGTGGTTCCCTGGAGGACGAGGGAGCTCGGGTGGAGCTGTGTGGGCAGCGACGCGCGTGGGCCAAGCAAGGCACGGGCCAGCTAGCCATGCCGCGGGCTACCAGCTGTAGGCCCGTCGCATGGGGGCAGAAGAAGGAGTGTCGTATCCAAGCTTGGCAGGAAAATGAACTTATGAATGCGGATGTTACAGAGGGGACAGTCCCAGCACCCGAAGACGCCGAGCCATCACATGATATCAGGCCCAACTTGACTCCACCAACCCCGACTTTGCTGCACACCCTCCCGCGGTCAAAATCCGTGTGACTCCGCGCACAGTGAGTCCTAGCCAAGCCTCAACCCGCCAGAGCCCCACCGCTGTGCCTCAACGCCACAAGCCTAGGCACCGGAGTGCCGGGAATCGTCCAGGCCGCAGCACACACGCACAGCGCATGCACTAACCAGGGCGCAAGCGTCCAGGCACTAGAACGGTCGCCCACACGTGCGTCCTGCCCACACACAAGACCACCAACCACCCATAACCTCTCACGGCGAGGGAGGCGGGGAATCAGCGTCCTACGGCAAGCGCAATACCATGCCTTCACCAACAGCCCGAGAGATGAAAGGATGCGCAGACGGCACAGTGTCCCTTTATTTATTGGCCTGATACCCAAAGTCACAAACGTCTGGAGACGACCCCAGAAGTCAGCTACGACGGCAAGTCCAATGCCCAGCACCTGGGCCGACGGCAGCTTCGCTCGCGCCGCCAACCCGGCCATAACCACACGCTGCCGACCACAGTCCAGGGCAGACATAGCAGCGAGACACACCACACAGGTGGCGCAAGCCCCGCAGGCGGGCGCACTAACCACAACTCCTCACGAGAGAAGGCACTTAGAGCATCCTCTGGCATGAAACCCATAGCCACTCCATGTTTTCCCGCAGAGACAGCGCAACAGTGCAGTCCCAAAACAAGTGACGCCGGTCCCCATCCTGCATGTCAACCCCTCATACCCAACACGCGTCAACAGCAACGCCGCGCGCACGCTCGCTTGCATGCCGTGGAAACGCCCAGCAAGCGTTGGCGGCCACACGCCACAGTGCTTCCTTATGATGATTCTCCCATTTCAGCGACCACAAGCGGGCCAAGGTGCACACGAAGGCCCCCGCTGCCAGGGCAGCCTCCACCCCCGACACACCCGCGTCGCACACATACTGCAAATGCTTAGCCTTCAGGGCGGCTAACTGTGGAGCCATTTGTAGCACGGTCCCCGCCTTCACCGTGTAGGCAGTGAGCAGGATGGGCGGCCCCCCGCGCTGCAACCAGCCAAGCCCCCGCACCACCTGTTGCACCGACTCTGCCGACTCCGCTGACACCGCCCCCGCACCACCTGTTGCACCGACTCCACCGACTCCGCGGCAAGCCCCCGAGCCAGCTGGGCGGCACGCCGGAACTTATGGATGCGGATTACAAGTGAAGGGACAGCCGCGGAACTTAGGGGATGTGTGCGTGGATCAGGTGAGGTTGAGGCACCCCCCCGTTGGGATGGCAGCGTGTGCAACATCGGAGCATCCGTCAATGGTCAGTCGCTGTCTTTGTAGTGTTTTATGAACCGACAACTAAGGACTTTGTTGTAGAGGTTATTGTAAGGGCTTACTTGGGCTGCGTGCCAATAGTGTCTGAGCTTACCGTGAACATTGAAGCCCGCACGTAGATTTTACGAGACAAACTGACATAGCTTCTATGTTAGAATCTGCCTACCATGTAGACTCCAAGACGTCGCCAGGAAGCAAACGATAACTAGAAGTGCACTCCCTTGACGCTTTGCACCAGTCCGAATAGCGAAAGAATGCTGGCTCTGGGCCGGCTAAGCGCCTGCAGTGGCCGTGCCGAACTCGGTGCGACCTGCAACGCAAGCGGACAAGCGACGGCATCGAGAACCCCTCGCGCCTATGCGAGAAGTGCTGTCGAGTCCGGCTTGAGGCCGGGGTCCAAGTTGGAGGCTCGAGTTGCGCGAGTTCCAACACGAGCTGTGCCAGGTCAGGTAGTGGCGTCTTCCCAAGCGGCGAGCGTGGGGGACCCAGACCAGCAGCAGGCTGGCACGAGTGGGTCCAGCACCTCTTGGCCCGCTG
Organism: Chlamydomonas reinhardtii; assembly: GCF_000002595.2. Classification (NCBI taxonomy): domain Eukaryota; kingdom Viridiplantae; phylum Chlorophyta; class Chlorophyceae; order Chlamydomonadales; family Chlamydomonadaceae; genus Chlamydomonas; species Chlamydomonas reinhardtii. The sequence continues at coordinate 2,547,096 of NC_057004.1, read as the reverse complement.
GTGAAGTCGCCAGTGCACCGCAGCAGGTCATGTCTGGGGGCTCGCAGCAGGAGCTATCTTCAGCTGGCCAGGCTGCGGGGTCCTCTGCCAGCGAAGGGAATCGTGGGAAAGCGCGCGAGTACCACCCAAGGGCGCCGGAGCCGCCCTACGCGGTCGCCTATGCTTACCGCATATGGCCTAGCAAGGCGTTCCGTAACTATAAGCTGCGACCTGACTTCCTGGAGGCTTTTCCGGTGCCAGCGGGCAAGACCTTCAATGTCAACTCCTTCCTGGGGCCCAAGGACGCGCAGAAGGGGCAGTACTACGTGCCGCAGGTAGGAGTAACACGGAAGTGCAGACATGCAGCTCCAGCGCTGGGGACGGGCTGCACAGTTGCAAGGCGAAATCATCTCCAAGCTTGCTTCAGGGTGACCTGGCTCAAGGCCGTCCCGCACTTCTGACCTACTTGACCGTTTCGTACACGCGCTGTGCCTTCCTCCACCCTCTCCTGCCGCTTCTGCACAGCCCCGCTACCGGCAGTTCCTGGAGTCGTACGTGTCCGCGCTGGAGGACGGCTACCAGATGTACCTGACGGAGAACTACCAGCAGCAGGTGCGTGTGTGCGCGGGCGCGCGCGTGAAAGTGTGGCGGAGTTTGCAGAGATGGGCGATGCGGTGGCCTGGAGGGCGCCGCAACCTATTCATGCATGAGTAGGATGAGGGCGTCGTCCTGAGGGCGGCGTCATGCGGGTGACCTCTTAGACAGCCAAACATTTTCTCCGTGCATCTCAACTTGTGCAGTTGGCATGACCTAAGGCATCAAAACTGCCAACGCGTCTGCACGCCCACGGAAACAACTGCTTGTCCCATGCCGCTCGCACCCCTGAACCCCAAAAGGTGTTGAAACCGGCCCAACCCCGTGGCCGACGCCGCACCTGCAGGTGTATAAGTACTTTGTCGAGCTGGACTGGGACTGGGACACGGACCTGGCGCGTGTCATGGAGGTGACGCCGCTGCTGATCGAGCTCATCAGCGCCACCGCGTCTGCGCATTACACCTTCCCCTCTGCAAACGTCATCACCTCCATCCGTACGCCCTACAAGGCAAGCGTCAGGCGCCCCCGTATTCCGCGGACGCGTGATGTACGGCCGCGGCCTTGATGGCGTATGTCCGTGCGTGCAGCATGCCGTTGCCTACTTGCCTGTACCTGACCCCCCACGCTGACCCCCCTCTCCCTCCCCCCTTTAGTGTGAAGTGCTCCAACCGCCTGCTGGGCCCGCCACTGCACTGCAGGTGCACCTCAACTATCCGCAGCTGCTGACCACGGAGCTGCTGGCCAGCGGCTGCCGCGACCGCATCCTTGCCGCCATCCGCGAGCACCCGCGGCTGTGCGGGATGGACGTGGACTGGGAGCGGCTCATCGACTTCCCGCACGGCAGCCTGCGGCTGATGGGCTCCAAGAAGGCGCCCTGGATGGACAGCGACCCCGCGTGGGTGGCGCAGCAGGTGCGTGCGGTCACGGCGTGTAGGGTTGGGACGGCTGCGGGCGAAGCTTGTGGCGTCGCTCCTTCGTGCATGGCGGCCACTAGCGGCAGCAAGGTCGCCGCAGGCACTCTGTCATCTGGATATGCTCCGCGGGGCTGACCAGGCCCCACGTGCGTGCGCCCTGACATGCTGCTGCTGCTGACTGCCACGTGCCCTGGATAGGACAAGGCCTATGCGCCTGCCAAGCTGGGCCCGGATGGGCGGTGGCGGCCCACACGGCTGACGGCGGGCGTGCTGGCCGCCGCCAGCATCTTCCCCCGCGCGGAGCAGGTGGCGGCGTTCGAGCGCTCGCCCGCGTACCTGGACATGATCTTCAACGACTTCGAGTGAGGCTGGCAGGGCAGGGCTCACTGGGAGTTTTAATGGATTTGGTTTGAGGCTGGGGAGGAAAACACGGGAGCAATGGAAGAACGAGGCATGGTCTGGCTGTGTGCACCGCAAATGATGTAGACTTCGTTGCCCTGTTATTAATCTGTGCTGCGTGCCCGTACCTCACCCGCCGTGCAGGGCCAGCAAGCAGCGCATGGAGGAGCGGCGGCGGCGCCGCATGGAGCTGCGTGAGCAGTACCAGCAGACCGGGCCGCCGGTGCCGCAGGTGCCGCTTCCGCCAGGCAGCAGCAAGCTGCCGCTGGTGGTGAGCCTTGAGGTGCAGCCGGACGAGAGTGTGGCCCTCAAGATTTACATCAAGTCCAAGTACCGGACAAAGGCGCAGCCCAAGTATACATATAAGTCCTCGATGCGGCCGGGGGCCGGGCAGGCGGGTGTAGGGACAGGCGACAGCCCGGCGCAGGTGGGGCACAACTCGGGTGCAACGGGCGCTGAGGCGCCCACGAGCTCGGCGGGGAGAGGGGAGTCGCAAGGCGCTGCATGAGGGTAGGTGTGCTACTGTGCCTGCAGGCGCTTGGGCGCTTTGATGGCATCGGTGTCTAGGACCCCAGCAGCGATGAGGTCTAGTCTGGGGTGCGGTAAAACCCAAGGTGCCGCGCGGTGCATGGGAGTGAACGTGCCAGGCGTGTGTGCAATGTTGTGCAAACGCTGCCATGCAAGCGGTACCGGATGAGCACAGAGATGACACGGTACAGGTACAGAGCTAGGCGGCGTGGATGCGTGGCGCTGAATTAGGGTGCATGACGTGCGCCGCCATGTAATTCTACCGCATACCGACCGCTGCTTGGTGTTACCCCAAGGAGCGTCTGGAGTCAGGTACACAAACGCCATTGGCTAGTCCAACTTGCCACTGGGAGTGTGGTGGGACAGGGTTCAAGGCAGGTTGGCGAGGTCCCGTAGGGTGCAGCCGATGCCCAGACCCGTAAGCAGACAGCAAACAGTTTGCAGTGGCAGAGCAGAAGTGCATGGCTGGTCGAACGCCGGCGTCCAACTTGCCACTGGGAGTCAGAGGCTGTCGGCGGCTGTCTCGGGACGGAGTCGGGAGTACCGGACAAGATAGTTGGAAAAGTGCCACGTCTCTAGCCTGCTGAGGCCGCAAGCGTCTACCGCATCTCCAGGGGTCGGTTCGTACAGGCACAGGCACAGCCAGCAATCAATCAAACAGCAGGAAACCCTCTAGCCACAACTCTCCTCACTGCTGCGGCCTACCACACACTGCGCGGCGCTATGCTCGCCAGCAAAGCCCCTAACCAGACACCAACCGCGCGCCGCGCTCTCCTCCTCCACGTGGCCTTGTTCGCCCCCTCCGCTACGCACATGCACGCCGACCTGGCAAACGGTCACTACTAGATAACACATGGCAGTTTTACAATGCGGGCTATGCACGCGCGCACGGTTACTACACCCCTGCTCTGCTGTGATTACAGCCGCATGCACATTACCATACACGACCAACAGAATCTAGATGCCCTTCAGCTCCGACTCATCAAAATTTAAAAATCCGCCGCTATCCCGGTTGCGGCGGTAGCAGTCCATGTCGCCCTCAGCGCACCTCTCGCAGTCGTTGCACGCCAGGCGGCATGACCCCATGGATGCTCCTGCCCCAATCATGAAGCCTGTCACAAGCGTGCGGTGAGAATGCTCAGCACACAGGATCGGCAACCCGACTGCAAGCGGATAAGGAGCAGTAACCAGAGATAAGAACCGGAACCAGCTTGCGGGTTTCTAAGGCTACCAGCAGGTACTGCACTAGGGCTCCCCATCGACCCGGTGTGCCGCGCACCTGGGTTGTTTTTGCACTCGCCCTGCAAGGCCCAGGTCTCGCACATCTCATGGAGGTTGGCACAAATGCCCGGGTCCGGCAGCGGCTTGAAGGGCTCCTACGGGGATGTAGAAAGGGAGGCATTACATGGAATGCAGGTAAGGAGCCCACCGCTAGCGGTTCGGCATCATACTGCTTCTGCTAGGAGACTCAACCATACGCCCATACGTACACTGGCACCCACACTAGCTCTGATTATGTGTCATCACGCGTCCATACCTTGAGAGCGCGCTCATACTCGTCGCCTGCGGGGATGGCACGGCCATGTAGGAACAGCACAATTCTCAGCCGCTCAATCCATCCACTCGTCCTCAACACAGCCCCGCCTGTCCCGGAATATACACATGCATGCCGCCCCCGAAACCCGTACCTCGGAACGGTGTGCCGTGCAGCCACTTGACCGCGTTCCACTTGACACCCTCCACCACGGGACACCCCGTGTGCATGCTGTGCACGTCGGTCTGCTTGTAATCGGGCATGGTGTCAAAGAACATGAGTGCGTCGCCACGCTTGGGTTTGTAGGCCACGCGGCCGCGCGCGCACTGCGAGAGGTTGGCGCGCTCTGCCTGGCCCTGAAGCTCCGGATGGCTCCACACGCTGCACATCCAGGCGCGGTATGGTGCGTGGTTGTGGGCGGATGCAGTGGATGAGCGTCAGGCCAGGTACAGCGCTTGGCAAATACAGCGTCAGGGCAGGTAGAGCTTGTGATGATGAGTGCACAGCAATCGCATGCGTAAGCTCCTAGAACAGGCACCAGGTGTACAGGCGCAGCACCCACCTTTCCGTGAACGCCGTCTCGCCACCATAGTCAGGCTCTGGGCGCCGAATGAGGGATGGACGTCACGCGAAGTCACCGTGTCGCACGTCGCGCAAAGTCACTGAGTCGCACGTCGCGCAGCAATCTACCAATAGACCCGGGCATGTCACTCACCGACGAGGTAAATGAGAACTGTCGCCACGCGCTCTAGCCCATCAATGTGGGGCCCGTACTTGTTGGTGGGCCCGTAGCGGAGAACCTGTGTGTTTTGCGATTGCACCACCGATGGAAACTGTCGAGGCCCAGCCAGACTGCAAGTATGCATTGTATATTTCGCCGGGTATGATGCACCACCCGGGCATGCCATCTTTCCCGCCTGGATGACGCCCACGGACCTGCATGTCCTCCTGGTGTGATGCAGGCAGGTGCGACCAGAGCGCTAGTCGATGCTCAATGGCCGCAATTACGGGATCCTGGTGGCGCCTGCGCGTGGAAGTAAACACCGAAAGGTTAGCATGCCGAAAGCCCGAACCAAATCAGCTTCTGTTACCCCACTCAGCCGCTCCCTCGGGACCCGTTGACGGAGCCTAACAGCACCCTTATACCGGTACTCGCCTCAAGAAAGTTCCATAACTTGTGCGGATATCGTCCACAACACCCTGTCAACAACCACGTCAGGAACATGACTGTCTTGCAAATACTGCGCACCGTGTGCCACATCCCGACGTCGTGCTCGCCTGCAGCCTAAGCAGTCCGGCTGATAGCGTGCTTTGACAAACTTCCAAGTCCCCATCACATCCATGGATGCCCCCTGTGGCCCTGATGACGCTTCGGTGGGCCCAGTGTGTTCTCGCTTACTGCAGCCCCGCAAAACTGCAAACCGCAGCGTGATATGCTCCATGGCTGCGCACAAATCAGACACAGCAGCATCCGCCTCACCGCGTTCTTGCTGCCGACCACGGTGGACCGCTTCATCTGCAAGGGCGACAGGCAGGTGCTGACCGTGGGGGCTCACACGCCTCATCACCGAGGACTACAGTTACATCCAACTACTGTGGCAGTACCGGCGGTGTCCTGTCCAGCTGCCCATGAACCGCCCAGCCACCTGTGCATGCGCCAGGTCAATGATGTGCCTGCACTCCCGGTCCGACAGGAAGTTGTGGTACACCATCGCCCGAGGCTTGTAGCTGATGGTCTGAATCCTGTGGATGCAGCGGGGAGAGCTCAACAGGTTACACCTTGGTGCCTGGGCGAGGATGTGTGCAGAGGTCGGGTTGTTGTGTGTCATTCACTTGTTTGCCTGTTGTTGTCGGCCGGCCGCCTCCCTTGCATAGGGCATAGTATTGTGCACCCACTTGCAACGGTCTGCCTGCCCATAGGAAATCAGGCTGCCGAACTTTGTCCCGCCAGGCCGCAACCACGCAAGGTGCACAGGGGTAGGCAGGGGCAGGACGCGCCCTTAAACACATTACCCATCCGGTCCCTGTAAAATTCCACGCATTTGCCCGGATTGCACTTGGCAGGCACGTAGGCACATCCACGCTCACGTGAGCGACACGCTAGCCCCATGGCTGACCAAGTTTGGTGCCGCAGACCCGCCAACGTACTGAGAAGGAAGCGTCGAGGGGAATCCGCGGTGATAACCCATCCGTGTCACTAGCTAGACCCCAGTGCCGTTTGGACGTACTTCGGTACTAATTCTGCAGTCGTACACAAGCCTGGTGTACTACGCACAGCCCTGAATCCCACAGGCCGGCTGCTCTCCCGTGGAGGGGACGGGCAGCACGAGCAGCCCTTCCGCCAGCCGCCCGACTCAGCCGGGGACATATGGCAGTCCTGGGTGACAGACCTGCTAGAGTTGAGCGCCACGCCACGCGGGTTGCTGCCACGGCCCCACCGCCCCTTTATTGAACCCCGCGCATCACGCATACCACAGCTGCCCTGCCCGTGCCGCACTGCACGTACCATGCTGGCCGCGCGGTCTCATTCAAGCTGAAGAGGCTGCCCTCGCCGATGACCTCGTCACTGGCCGTGCTCGTGTGGAAGGCAGCATATTGCTCGCCCTGCCACCCTATGAATGTGTCTTCCTCACTTCGAGAGCCTGCGATGACACAGCGAAATGCTGGTCAGTGCATATCACTCGCGATTTCCCTGCAACCGTGGCGGAAGAAGAACCGCCTGATCCCAGCTAACCCATATAGCACCCCACAACACATTCCGCTACAGCGCGTTAGCCGCGAGCCCGTGCACCGTTGTTGTAGCTATATGGTTGTTGTTTAAAATAGGTTCGGCAATGTCACGATGCTCGCTGTGCGCAAACTTGGGTCGTCGATTGCAAGACTTGCCCTGTACACTTCGCCAGCTTGCCAGCGAAAGTATTATGCAACCCAACGAACATATTCGCATAATCATGGTGAAACTCCTGAGGAGCGCCCAGATTGGGACTAACTTTATGGAAGCGAAGAAGCTGTATGCTGGCGAAAGCCTGAGGGTATATCAGCAGTATATATCAGCCTAGCACTCTTATCACTGAGACAGTTCCGAGTCAAAATTCTGCAGCATCGTCACCACGGCCGCATGGGGTAACAGGGTACTCCAGGGATGCGCAGGCACGTGCGGCAGCCAGCGACACAAGTCTGACCCTCCCTCCTTTCGGGTGGTCCTGGCTACAGGGAGCCTATCCCGCCGCCGGCACCTGCTCCTTCCGCGGTGTGCGGTGCTGGTGGCGTGCTGCTGCTGGCCCTTTGCTCCGCGGCTGTTGGGATGTCGGGGAGTGGCTGCTGTCGCATGGTGTTTGGCAGCGGGTGACGGTGTTTGGCAGTGGGTGACGGTAGATGAGGGCAGAAGTGCTGCGGCGCAGGCGCAGATGAAGGAGTCTGGACACGTCCGTGTGGTGAACAAGGGCTGAGTGGGCAGTGTTGGGCAACGGGTGATGGTTATTGGCAGTCGGTGAAGGTGGCCCGCGTGTCGTCATCGAGAAATCGAGAATGCTTTGAAGTTTCAAGTCGAACAATGTGCCAGTCGATCCAGTCCCGATCCAGGTTCCAATCCGTGGCGTGCACCGGCATCGCTAGCTGTCTGCAAGCTGCTAAGCCTCCATGCTACATAGTATCCTCGCCTCGCTACCTCTTCAACCCTCGGCAGTTACGTCCCTGCATGCGCTCACCCACGAGCGTAAATTAGAGCACAAGTTCGGGATGTCCACCACCACTGACCATCACAGCAATCCTTGCATTCACTCGTATCCCTACCCCGCTTTGTTTATCGGCACAGCATCTGTGGCTGACAACCGACAAGCCGCGCTGAACGACCTTAAGGCACTAGGCGCATGCTGCGAGCGAGAAGTAGAAATGCAGAACCGTTCGCCGAGGAGGAAGCCCAGGAGGAGGACGAAGCGGCAAATTGCGCCGTCAACCTCCCTGCGCAACCAACCAGGTTTGCAGCGCCTCTCTCCGCCGGTGCTGAATTTGGTTATGAGATGCGATCAGCGAACCTAGATGCCCCGGCAGCAGCACGCTAGGCTAAACACCCAGTTCCACACCGCGCCTGAACCAACCCATAGCCGAGTAAATGGGCCGGCCCCAGCACGCAAAACTCGTGCACAACACGTTGAACGGACCTTGATGTCTCTGTGACGGGCATGGAGATGCGGGTGAAGCAAGGGAACACAACAGGAAAGGAGCACGGTCAGTACAGCTCCCAAGATGTTTGGTGGCGGGGCCCCACACAATGCTCGGCGCCCAAGTAAACGTGCCTGTGGATGAAGCTGCGCGAGTGCAGGTACTCCACGCGTGAGATCATCTGGTCCGCCAGCATGAGCACGCTCTTGACCGAGAATTTCCTGCAGAGAATGCAGCATACACAGGATATCAACGCCAATCCCGGGGCTCGACTCCAAACAGGTACTATTCCGTGTCATCTATTGTCGCGGGGACGCTGAAGCAGAGATGCGATAAGCAGGCGTGTCAGGGCACAGCCCCTGGCCCTGGCTCTGGCGGACTCCGGCCAACCACCACCAATGCACCCCCCTCGAGTCCCAGCTGTGCTACTGTCATTAGGTTCTTACAGAGACTGCTGTATAAAGGAGAATACCATGTGGCGTGCAGCACGCATCTACTGGAGCCCAGCTCCCGCTTCCCATACCCTTGTCTGTGCGCCGTCGAAACCCTGTGGTCCCCGTCCCGTGCGCTAAGCCCCATCTGGCCACCCACCGCCCGCAGAAGTTGAACAGGTCCTCAAGGCTGGGACCGAGCAGGTCGATGACCATGACGTTGTATTCGCCCTCGATGCCATACCAGCGCAGGTTGGGGATGCCCACTGTGAACGGTCGCGGGCGCGTAGTGTTGTTTCGCTAAGCCCCCGAGTTTTAACGCCCAACACCTCTACAGGAGCGGAAAAGCTGCACGCAAATTGCAGCACGACCGAGGGCCCCAGCTGCGCGAACGCAGCTCGCCCTGACCCACCACCGCCTTGCAGGATTTTGTATAGTTTTGACTCATATAGTAGTTGGGGATGGCGCGCCTTTACCGGCTCCTGCAAGCGCGGAAGCCGTGTAAGCATGGGGCGGCACGCAAAGCCTTTCCCTCGCACTAACGCACCAGCTTCACGCCGACCTCTTCGCCAGTTTGAAGGTTTGTTCCTGCAATAGCGCCGAGCACGTCAGCACGCTGGCTCTCCCGCCCCAAGCGAACGCCCCGCAACTCACCGAGGAAAATTTCTCCGAAGCTGCCACCTCCAAGCTTTCGGCCCAAGCGATACTTCCCGCCAACGATTTGCTCGTTCATGATGCAAATCGCGATCGTTCACCAGTGCCTGCAGCGATGCCGATTCGCTCCTGCTCCTTGTCCACCAGCGAGCCTTGCCCCTCGTAGGGGTCTGTGACCCGCTAAGCCCCTTATGGCTGACGTCTGCGCCACATTCAACCAAGGAAACTAGCGAGCAAATGACAAGGCGAAAGTGAGGGACGACGTTGGGAAACAAAGCACCGGGTCATGTATGTGATAGTCTTTTTAGTTGTATGCTGTTCCGGGCGAAACTGTGCAGACGTGTAGCTCGCCCATCGGGAAGAGGGCGTCGATCGACCATGCCGTCTTGCCCGCGGGCACGCCCGTTCCCCCTTACGACCCGGTCTGACTATGCCTCCGCAGATCGCCTGAATCGCGCAACACCGACAAAGTATGGCCAAAGCCGCGTCCATGACCTGCCGCTGGAGTGGCTGGACAGTCTCCGAACGTCGGACAACCCGACATGCACACAGCCTGACACTCAGCACGTGTTCCCCGGTCACGGGAAAAGGGGCTGAGCCCCTCCACAGTCTGAGGCCGAACAACCTCATCGCCCGGACACTGCCGGGGTCGGTTTCCACAGGCACATAGCCAAACCAGGTGCCTATCTAGCAGTCGCGATGCCACAGCGGAGCCAACCGCAGCCAGACGCAGCACAGTTGTCAACAGCCGCACTACTTGTCATGCTGCTACGCATGCCCTGCCAGCCCCACCGCGGACCGCTACCTAGACACCAGCCGGCTCCTCAGCCTGCGCGCTTGCACCGCTTCTTGGGCGGCGCTGCACTCTCCACCTCCATGTGGCCTTTTCCGCCCCCTCCGCTACCAAGATGCGCGCACGCGCCCCCGCTGCTGCCGCTGCCGCTGCCGCTGCCGCTGCCGCTGCCGCTGCCGCTGCCGCTGCCGCTGCCGCTGCCGCTGCCGCTGCCGCTGCCGCTGCCGCTGCCGCTGCCGCTGCCGCTGCCGCTGCCGCTGCCGCTGCCGCTGCCGCTGCCGCTGCCGCTGCCGCTGCCGCTGCCGCTGCCGCTGCCGCCGCCGTTGCTGCCACTGCCGCCGCCAGTCTGCAGCGATGCAGGTCGCTTGTGCCCCAGCAGCATCTCCACCAGCGCGTGCCGGATGTTGGTCGCGGAGTTGACGTCACGTCCCTGCACCGTCGGGAGGGTTGGCGAAGGGTAGAGTGAGTGCGTCCCACTGAGCCCACGACTGAGCCATCACCCAGCCGTCACCCAGCCATCACCCACTGAGCCCCACTTAGCCCACGACTGAGCCCCACTGAGCCCCACTGAGCCCTAACCCACTGAGCCGTGTCATCCACGTGTCATCCCCACTGAGCCCCACTGAGCCCACGACTGAGCCCCACTGGGCCCACGACTGAGCCCCACTGTGCCCCACTGAGCCGTCACCCAGCCACCCAGCCATCACCCAGCCGGCCGCCCGCCCGCAAAGTAGACTCACCTACACCGTCCCGCAGTGGTTGCACACTTGGACTTGGTGAGCACGTGAGCCCCCCCATGGTACGACCGCCTGCAGGCAGCGCTGCCCGTCGCCGAGTAAGCGCCGCCCGCACTTCGCACACACCTGGGGAGGGAGGGGGCAGGAGTACAGTGTGAACCTTGCTGGCTACCCTGCTACCTGTACACGAGCCCCATCCTGTCCACCCGACCACCTGTCTACTCATTGCAACCCGTCTGCTCTAGGTTTGGGCCCCGCCCCAACCTGCTGATGCAACCGCCATAGCCAGTGTTGGCGTTGCCCCAGCCAATAATGACCTCCTCCTTGGGTCTTCCACCAGCCAGCTGCTGCGCCGTGTGCTCCAGCATCTGTCCCCGTGGCATTGGTGTAGCGTCAGCGCAATGCAGTTGGTGTGGGTGCATCTGCTGGCCCCCTCCCCTCAACCCCCACCTTCTGCGTCCGCACATGGACATTCAGGCGCCACCGCCGCTGGCCCCACTGCCGGTAGAAACGGAGCAGGTGCCAAAGCCCGTACTGCACACAGCCCGACAGGCCGACACTCAGCAAAAGTAACTTACGACACCCGCTCTGTGGGTGCGGGCATACCGGCAATGCCCATAGTTGGTCTCATGATCTCGCGCAGTAACCCTTCACGGTGGGGTTTGGGGTGTTGTTAGATACCAGTCCAAACCGGTATCGGAGCCCCCTCAAAGCTAAAAAAACTAGGCATATTTGCGCCCCTGGATGCCGTGGGCGAGAACGTGGTTAGCGCCCTCCTCGCCGGCGGCGGCGGCCTACCCCCTGGAAGATGCAAGCCCTGTTTGAGGGTCAAATGGTGGCGAGGTGCCAAGACAAAACAACAGCAACACTTGTGGGTGGGCAGGGCCTGCAGGCTAGGGGATTAAACCCAAATCGTAGAAGGGAGTTTGCACAATCAAAATGTAGAGCACGCAAAGCCGGGACCGCTCGACGTTGGCTTGGGCTTGTCAGTGGACAGGTAGCAGCTCTTGCCGTCCTCCGCCGTGTGGCCGTAGTAGGTCCCTGCGAGGCGCCCCTGCTTGAACTCGAACTTGACGTCTGGGTAGAGCTTGGGGTGGCGTGTCGCCCTAAGTCGCCCGGCGTGTCTCCGCATGGGGCTGGCGGGGCGACGGCGATGGGCTGCCGATGTGCGACACCATCTAACATTTCCGCTTGCAGATTCGCATTGAGCTTCTATTTACTTTCAAGCGTGAACGCCTTGACGTTTGCACAGAGCTGTCGTTCGATTGGAGAGTGACTGACTCGTGACCTGTCCTTGACTAGCAATTCGTTGCTCCGGCCCCGCCTCCTTGCCACGCCCTATGCGAAGACAGCAAAATCATGATGGAGATTTGTGGGGCCGCAAAACTCGACAAGAATGCTTAACTGCGCTCCGTGCTTTGGCCGACGGGGCCCTAGCGGCCGCTCGATTGATGAGCAAAACAATGCTGGTAATAAAAATAGCGCCGAGGAGGCCCTAAAGCAGCCGGCTGGACCTGCACTGGCTCCTGAGCGCCGAACCGTTGTCGAGAATGCAGGTAAGCCCATAGGTAACTTACGGCTTTGTGTTGAGATATGTCTTTGTGTGGCTGGCGTCCGGGGCGCATCATTGTCACTGCAGGAGGGGACGAACCGCGGCGAATAAGAATGCAAGGGAAACGCGCAACACCTGCATGGATAGCACTGCTTAGCGGTTCAATTGGTCTAAGGCAAATGCCGTCATATTAGCGCACGGTTTTTTGCCGACGACACACACGTGCTCACTGTTGTGGCCTGCGGTGAGGGGTGTGGCCGCGGCTACGTGCGGGGCTCGCGCGATGGCGCGCCGCATCAGCTGTTAGCAAGGGCTTGGGCGAGACGTGGCTCTGCACGGTCAGACAGGAGGTTAGACGCGTCACGACGCGCAAACCCGTTACCCTTTACTCATGCCCCTGACACGCGGTACGCACACGCAACGCCAACCTGCCCTTACTGATCCCATCCCACCGACACGCAACGCGCCCTGCCACACCCAGGCCCAGCCGAGCAGGCAAGCGATGCACAGTTGCGGCTTTCCCCTAGTGAGTCGTCTGCGGCCGCAGTGACGCGGATACCGTCCAGCGACACGAACGCTCTGCAGTCGAAACTGAAGGTCCCTTTCTCGGAGCTGACCTTCCACGCTCTGATCGGCAAGGGAAGCTTTAAGCAGGTGGGGACAGGGAAACAAGGGACGCGCCGGCGCGATGAAAGCCGTCTGCAGGCACCATGAGTACGTGTTCTTTTGCAGCTTTATGTCGGTTGCTCATCTGGGCACTGCGCTTGTGAATTCGTATTGGGTTGGGTTATATACGGCGTTGGGCCGAGTGATGGGAGTGTGTTACGGTAGTTTGATGACAATGGCCGTGCTAGAGCAGCACGAGCTTCTAACGCCAGGCCATACTTGTGGCGTCTGGGCCAAGGATTCGCCGGGATTCTGCGGGCCCTTTAGGTACATACTTTCACATATGCATCGTCCATGCGCGCAGGTGTACCGCGGCAAATGGAATAACACCAACGTGGCCATTGTGGCCATGCGCAAGGGTGGGCTGGTCACAGAGGCGCGGCTGATGCAACAGCTGGGCTCGCACCCCAACCTCTGCCAGTTCTACAGGTGTGTGGCATAGTGGGGGTGCGGCGTTGGCGCCTTGCGCTTGCCGATGGCAGGCTGTAGGGCAGGTGCACTAAGACTGCACAGCTGCATCGGCGAGCTGGCACGATGATATCTCTACTGCAAAGGAACGTGCTGCAGTAATTCGGAGAGCTCGCGCTGAAGGTCGATCTGACGCCGCGACCGTCGCCTGCTTCCCTCAGGTGGTCCACGGACACGCGCGGCAACGAGTATGTTGTGTGTGAGCTGGTACCGTTTGGCTCGCTGGACAAGGTGCTGGCACACTTCGGGCCCTCGCTGCGCAATCGTTCCAAGCTGATGATGTGCGAGCAGATCTGCCACGCCATGAGCGAGCTGGCCAGCGAGGGTGTGTTACACCGCGACCTGGCGGCACGCAACATCCTGGTGCAGTCCATGCAGCCAGTGCACATCAAGGTGCGGGCGCACTAGTGTGGGTGTGTGCGGTCACGGCGGGCCACGCGCATCCGCGTCTGTGAATGGGCGTTGATTGTGCCGCGGGTGGTGGCTCACCTACCGTACCGTTTCCTAGGCCCGCCGTCCGATGCGCAAGGCCGCCGAGAGTGTGTGTATGGTTTCATGCGGGGCTGCAGGTGTCGGACTTCGGCCTATCCCGCGCGGGGCCCGCGCCGTCACTGGAGCCATCTGACAGCACAGTTGAGGGGGCCGGCCAGCGAGGTGCCCAGCAGCCTGAGGAGGAGGCGCTAGTGCCTGTGAGGTGGAGCGCGCCGGAGGTGCTGCGGTCCGGCGGCGGCTGGTCAGAGAAGTCAGATGGTGGGTGCTACAGAACGCAGCAAGGTTTATTTTATATGCGGCGTTCCTGAGGTATAGGTTAGTAGCAAAGCAGCGGACGGCGCAACGACTGTCGAGTGTCCTGGGGTACGGTACGGAACGGGCACGGAACAGCTGCATTTACGGTCGTCGCTTGCGCGGTGATTTGTTTGCCTCTCGCTAGCTTTTTTGTACGCGTTGTCATGTCAGATGTGGGGGTTTTCATGCTTACTAATTGTTTTCATGTCACCACTTTTCAGTGTGGGCCTACGGCATCACATGCTGGGAGATCTTTAGCAACGGCGCGGAGCCTTACCCGAGCCGCTCCGACGCCGAGGTGGGTCTGCATCTCTGCCCTTCCCTGACCCCAGCTGGCACCGCATGGCCGCACTCACCTCGGCCCCGCCCTGCTTTTCTCTTCGCCACTGTGCCCCAGGCTGCGTTCGCCATCATGAATGGCGAGCTGCTGCCGCGGCCCAAGAACTGCCCGCAGCCAGTGTACTCGCTCATGGTCAACTGCTGGGCGGCGGATCCGCGCCAGCGGCCCAGCTTCCGCCAGATCGCCGACGTGTTTCGCCGTTGGCGCGAGGCCACCCTAGCTGCCAAGGCCGCCAGCGGGGCTGGGGCGGGTGGTGGCAGTGGGACCAACTCTCCGGCGGTCAGCAGCAAGCTGCCGCTCCTGTCCGGCGTGCTACCGGTAGAGCCGGCGCCGGCCAGCCCCACGGCGCACCAGCAGCTGCACCAGCAGCTACAGCAGTATTTTCAGAATCAGCTGGTCATGCCGCGTGCCGCCGCGCCGCTGTCGCAGGTGCCGGAGGTGCCGCTGTCCTCGCACGATACGCCGCAGGCACTCAGCAACGGTGTTCATGCCGGCGCGGGGGGTGCGGCAAGCGCTGTGTCGTCAGGTCCGGAGCCGGCTGCGCCTGGTGGTGGCTACGTGCCGATCACAGCACTGTGGCGGCCCGACACCGAGGCTGCGGCTGCTGCCGCCCAGTCGCTGGCCCCGATTCAGTCCGGCGAGGTCCTGCACGTCATAGACTCTGGAGCCGCCGCACCCGCGCCGCGCTCGTCGGGGGCGGCGCACAATCCTTCTTTCAGCGCCGCCCACACAGCTCTGCCGCCATCGCGAGGCGCCTGTGGAGGCTTCCATGCCGCAGAACACGGCGCTTGTGCGCCCTGCGACGCTGACGGCGCCAGCCTAGTGCATGTGGCTGCCGGACACGGCACGCTGGCGCCCGGGCAGCCCCACGACACGTGCGTAGCCGCGACCGGGACAGCCGACGCTGATGTTGGGAGGCCGTCCTGCCGCGACGTTGCAGGGCTACATGTGATGAGCGCAACGCCGCCAACAGCGCAGGTGGACAGCCCAGATCACGCCGCCTTGCCTACTGCGGTGCAGCTGTCGGTGGAGGCGCTGACTTTGCAGCCCCATGCCGGCAGCCTGACAGCAATGGACGCCAGGCAGCCCCGCGGCCCTGGGCCCGCCAGCGGACCCACGGTCGGCCAGTCGATGGTGTGCTCGGCAGACGTGTGGCTAGAGGCGGCCATGATGAATGAAGCCACGCTGTCGCATGACGTGTCGCCAAGCCAGGCGCCGGGCGTCCAAACACCGCCGCAGCACCAGCAGTCGCAGCCGCTGCCGCCTCGGCACCAGCCCACGGCGCTGTCCGTCTCGAGTGGCTCGGGTGGCGTAAGCCTGCAACCGGCACCGTGAGTGCAGCTGAAGGGACATTGCTTACCGTATTGACGGGTGCTATGCTAGGGCGGATGCGGACGGGCTTTCAGCTGGACTACTTGCATGTTGCGAAACATTTATTACTTTGAGAACGTGTGCATGACTGCATCTAACCCCACGATTTAACCCTTTATCACAGGAATGGTCATCTTTCAGACCCAGGACACGCTGTACGAGTAACTGCGATTGGTCCATCCGCGACAACCGTCCGCTATCCCGGTGCCGGCCATGCACCTGCAGCTAGTGCCACAGCCCTGGGCGCCGATGCCCCAACAGCCGTGCCACAACAGGAGGTACCTCTTCCGCCAGCTGACACCTCAACACTTGTGGCAGGACCCCAAACAGTGGCGCACGCAGCCTTAGGGGCGCCGCTCGGCACAGGGACGATGGGAGCTGGGCCGGGGCTGCCAGCCGAGCCTCTGGCACGGTACAGCAGCAGTGGGGTGATGGGGCCCGCCCCGGGTACCGTCCCGCCACTGCCGCGCGTTTCGCGACGCGGAGGTGGAGGTGGCGGCCCGGGCGGCTTCGCGGCTGTGCCCAACTTTGGCTCCATTTCATCGGGTCCCGCCGATGACGGTCGGCGCAGCTCCCGCTCCGCGTTGCGGTGGGCGGCGGGCGCTAGCGGCGCAGGGCCGGAGGCAGGCTTGCCACTTGCGGCGTACTATGCTGGCGGCAGCACGGCGGGCATGTTCTATGAGACGTGCGTACTGAGCATGGAGGTGGAGACCGCCATTGACCCCATGATATCCATGAGCACCGCCGCGTCCAACGCCAACAACATATTCCGCGGCTACCCGGGCGCCAGTGGGCACGCCGGCGCTGGCATCTCGTCAGGCGGCGTGCTGGGCCCTGGCGGCGCCGCAGGCACCGGCGCGCACCGGCTGTCCGCAGCTGCACGGCAGCTGGCGCTGGGGCTAGGCGACGCATGCAGGCCGGGCACCGGCGGCATGGACAGTGGCGAGCGAGCGCTGCGGTCACTGCAGGGCATCATGTTCATGCGGCAGGGCACGGCGGGCGTGTTGTCAACGACGGAGGTGGCCGCGGACGAGGCCGCTGGTGTGTTCGCGCCAGCGAACGACCAGGAGCTACCGCCGACCTCGCCGGCTGGTGGTGGCGGCGTCGGCGGTCTGGAGTATCTTGGGGAGGGGGAGCTGCCGCTGGACAATGCGGCGTTCAGGGATCCGGGTGAGCAGGGCACATGAGGTTAATTTAGCCAGCCTGGCAGCGGGTCACCTGGTACCGTACAGGATTACCCGTGCACCTAGGGCGGTGTCGAAGTTGCCTTCTTGCTTCCCAGGCCCAACTGGTTCGTGCCGTGTGTGATGTGGCCTGCAGGGGGCAGGATGCAGGCATCGCCGCATGTGGCTGGGGTGGCGTCGCCCCTGGTGGCCGCTGGCCTCTACCCGCCGGTCCCAGCTGGCATGTATGGAGCCCCAGCTGGGTCCGATGCAGTGCCCGTGCTGACGGCAGCAGGGAGCATGGCGGCGATGGGTCTGGGGGTGGCGGTGGGGCTTACCAGGCCCGCCGCTGCCCCCGCTGCTAAGGCTCCGGCAGGCTCGTCAAACCCGTACGTGACCATTCGGGAGCTGCATCAGGGTAACCCGTACTGAACGGTGCGGCCCTCGCAACGGTGCCGCGCCCATCGAGGCGGCTGGAGCACGCGGTTTGCAACAACAAATGAAGTTCGACATAGTCTAAATGCACGGGGCACGCATCGTGGATTGCAGGTAGTTCATATCTCTGTTGCTCGCCAGTATTCATTGGTGCAGTAGAAACCCTGACGTGAAAGGGCCGGTCTGGATGTCGGTATACATGCTCAAGGATTAAAACTAATGGGACACTGAAACTGTCGGTTGCGGTTTGGTCACGGTTGGGGATGTGAGCTCGCGGGTGGGCTGGCTATATACGCAAGGTGCGCAACCCAAGGCGCTCCGGTGCGGTGCAGACTTTAAGGGGAAATCCCAATGGGGGGGGCACGCCTGCTACTGAGTAACAAGGCTGTTTTGCTATCAGGCACTGGTACTTGTGGACTGGGTTCACGTTCCTGCAACAACATCACCAGACACAAGTACTGTACATGACACAGGCCCACATGCTCCTGCCTCAGCCCATACTACCCTGCCTCAGCCCTTACTACCCATATAGTCCCGGGAGCACCAGCAGCAGCACGGGGTCGAGTGATGATGTGGGGCGCGGTGTATGGAGGTGGCATCCTGTGTGTTTATCTGGGCGCTTCATTGCGCAAAGCCAATCGAGCCCACCTCGGGGACATGTTCAATTTTATGGTGTGTGAGAGCCGCCTCGCCCCGGTAAGTGCACGTGCTTGAGTGCTGTGCTGCAGTAGGATGACTCAGACCGCCGGTATAGACGATGGTATAGACGTTTCCATGGTGACGGGGCTGGAGAAGTGACTTGGGGAAGGTGGGTTTCCTCTTGAGAAAGGGGGCTGAGCCCACACCACAGCCATCGACTAGGTTGAATGTCTACCTCATCTCCCGGAATCTACTTGCCGAGGCACCGCCAGGCCAGTTACGCTGCAATTGATGCATCCAACTGCGCTCAACCAGCTGCGCACTCCAGCCCTGCCGTTGCAAATTGTCTGCCATTTGCTGGGGTCTGGGAATCAGCTGCACCCTACGGGACTTCACCAACCTGCCTTACCCCTGTCCCATTGCACACCCAACTGCGCTATGCAGGGTTTCCGGTAAATTGCGGCAGAAACTGCTGCGAAATCATGATACGCTATGCCGCCAATAACATCTGACCCACGAGTTGGCCTGCACATGCGTGTTTGTGAACTCCAGTCCCCGCCAACGCGTGTATTGCACGCATGTCTGCAGCAAATATTTGCGCGCCGACTTTGCAGGCCACCACGTTTGCCAGTACTCGGCTATATACAATCGTTACCTGCCAGACGACAATTGCAACAATACACAGCAATATCACGGTGGTTGTAAACGTGTACGCTTCACACGGAATCAATCCACAAGCCATTTCTTGCAGCCTGAATTGATTAATAAAAGTATGCTGGGTCGTGCACACAACTAATAGGCCCCGTTCAACGACACACGCTTAGGTGCACCGCCGCCACTGGAGTTGCCTCCGCTGCCTGCCTCCGCTGCGGCAGCCGCCGCCAGGTTGGCATGCACAGTCGCACCGAAGCTGCGTGCTAGCTTCTCCCCCAACCGGCGTGCTGGTGCGGCGGTGGTCCCTACAAAGCGCGGGGTAGACCCCGAGTTTGGCCCAGACGCCAGACCGCTCGCATAGCCGCCATCGCTGCCATAGCCGCCATTGCTGCCAACCTGCTGGAGTTCGTTCAGGATGGATGCGTAGGGTGTTGGCACAGCCCCCGAACCATTTTGACTGCTGTGCCCGCCGTTGGAGGCGGCTCCGCCCCCGCTGCCGCTCACAACCGCCATCGCACCGGCAGCGCCAAAGCGCAGCTTGAGCAACGCGGCCCCGCTGCCGGCGGGGCTGGCATACGCGCTGCCTTGCCCAGAGCCGTTGGCGCCGGCAACGCCGGTTTCGCTTATGTGGCGGCGCTTCTCAGCATCCAAGCCCTGCAACCCGACGAAGCTGTTGCCGCTGACAGGCACGGACACAAGGCCCTGTAGCCCCTGCGACTGCAGAGGCATGGCGGCAGCCCAACGCACGCGCCCGGCCGCAGCGGCTGCAGCAGCCGATGGTGCTGCACCTGACGAGCCGCCAGGTAAAGCGCTCAAACCGGCCATGCCACCTGTCAGCGACACCTGCTGTGCGCCCGCAACTAATCCGTTCTCGCTAAACCGAGTGACCAGTGTGCCACGCCGGGGCGGCGGTGGCGTGGGGTTGAGCGGACTGCCGCCCGGCACTGCACGCCGGCCAGCGCGCGCCAAGCCAGCCCCACCCGTGCCGCCGCCACTGCTGTTTGCTCCGGCTCCCAACAGCCCCAGCAAATCACCGCCGTTGTCTCCCGCGTCTGCGCCGTTGCCAGCGCCGTCCGTGGTGGCGCGCCGGCCGCCGGTAAGCCGTGCCGGCGGTGTGCTCGACCGCTCTCCCGACTGCGACAACTTACTTCCCATTGGCAGCGACTCGCTCACGGATTCGCTTGCTCCAAGAAGCGCGCGAGAAGACTTTACTAGGCGTGAGCGCCAGGCAAGGGCTGTCGCTGACGACGCATTGCCACCTCCACCTCCGCTGCCGTCGCCGCCTGCAGCGGCGGCGCTACCCGCCGGGCCTGGCACAACACCGTCGGCAACAGAAGCCTGCAGCGCATCTGTCGCAAGCCGCATCATATCTCGCCATCGCGGAGCCATCGGCGTTGGGCTCATGCCACCCCCGGCTTTGCCACTGCTGACATCTGCCTTGTTGTCTGCGTCAAAGCGTAGGCGCGAAGGCATCAGGCTGCCGCTGACGCTGCCCCCGGCAGCTCCAACTGCATTGCCACCGTTGCTAAGCCGTGGTGCAGGTGCAGGCCCCGCCGTAGGACCGGAGGCAGGACTACTCGCCGCGCCGTTCGAATTGTTGAATGTGGCTCCGCCAAGCCCGGACGTGCGCCACGGCGGCGGCGCCGTGGGGGTCGCAGGGCTGGCCGTGCTGCCTGCATGCGAGGCGCGCGCCTGAGGGCGCGATGCGAGCGGGCTGTTGCCAGCGCCCGAGTTGCTGATGCGTCGCAGGTTGGGCGCAACGGGCCCAGAGTCCGTGCGCGCCAGAGGCGCGGCTGGGGAGTTGGGCGCGACGGCAACGAAAGCGACAGCAAGCTTGCTGACGGCAGGCACGGCCGCCGGCCTGACAGGCGACAGGGCCACCAGCGACGCGGGAGGAACGAGTGGTGCACGCTGTCCCGCCTGCTCCTGCGCCAGCGCTGCCGCGACCCCTGCCATATCCAAGCCGTCGCCGGTTCTGGCCGTCACCGACGCCCGCTGGCTGCGCGCCTTGAGTGTCCGCTCAAGGTCCGCCCACTCCTCGTCTAGGTCATCTGCCCCGCCGTCATCGTCTCCGTCAGCGGCTGCTCGGACGGGTGTGCCAACGTTGGAAGGCCCCTGCGATGAGTTGTTGCTGCCCATGGTGCGAATGCGCTTCAGGGTGTCTCGCAGCGTGGAGGCCGTGTTGGAGGCCGCCCGAAGCAGCTCTGTGCGCCGGACACTGCCAGAGTGTGACCCGCCCTCGCCAGGTTGGCTAAGGCCAGAGGCAAAGGAGTGCGCCGAGCGGGCAGAGGCGAAGCTCGCAGCCGCGTCAGTGAGCGCCGGCGGCATACCAGGGGCGGTGCCATCCGCAGCGGTGGCGCCGTCCGCAGCGGTGTCGGTAGGCTCGGGCTCAAGCGTGCGCACGGATGCGCCACCGAAGCGTATTGAGCGTTCACGTTTTGGTGGCGGCGGCGCTGACGGGGGCTGTGGCTGTGGCTGTGGCTGTGCCGGCGCCCTCGACACGTTTGGCATTGACCAGCGCACGTGACTTTCGCTTGCGCCGGCATGCCGCAGCACTGGGCCAGCGCTCGCCCCGCCTGCACCCGCGAGCACTGCTACGGCCTGGAGCACAGGCGCCGCGTCTGCGGACGCGGAGACTGCCGGTGAGAGCGTGTCCCGCTTGATGCTGGCACGTCGCTTGGTGCCATCGGGAGCGGCGAACATGTCGAGCAGTTCGTCGCCGATGAGCGCCAGCTCCGCCTCCGACACGCGTGTCACGTTGGACTTGTGTTGCTGTAGCTGCTGCGCTTGCGGCGGCCTGTGCGGCGCTGCCGCGGCTGTCGTTGGGCGGGAGGGGAAGTCGTCTGCCCAGGAGGGAAGGCGAATCAGGTCACTGTCGGGGTCAGGGTCTTGGTTATCCGAGGGGCGCTTGGCGGCTGGCCGGGCGGCCCGATCGAGGGGCAGCGGTGCCTTGGCACTGGCGGCGGGATAGTTGTCGGCCCAGGACGGCAGCCGCGTCAGGTCATTGTCGGGTGCGGCTGCTGCTGCTTTGGCGTTGGCCACCTTGGCCTGCGGATGCGGTTCTGATGCTGAAATGAAGTGCTGCGGCATGGACAACGACACGCGCAGCTCGCGGGACGGTGCCGGCGCCCCAGCCTCTGGCGCCGGCTGGCCCGTGGCCGACGGGGCTGAGGCGCCCGTCATCTGTGAGGCAGGCGAAACCTCACGCTGTAGGCCGTTGCCAGGGTCTGATGGGTCACGCCGGCGCGCCAAGGCGGAGGCAGGAGTGGCAGAAGCTGCTGCGGCTGCGGCTGCGACAGCAGCCTCCGCTGCGGCCTTTGCCTCCGCTGCTGCTTTCACCTCGGCCACTGCCTTGGCTTCTGCAACTGCTTTCGCCTCGGGTGCCGCTTTTACCTCTGCTGTTGTTTTCGCCTCGGCCGCTGCCTTGGCTTCTGCAGCTGCTTTTGCTTCTGCTGCCGCCTTGGCCTCTGCAGCTGCCTTAGCCTCCGCTGCAGCTTTGGCCTGCGCCGCCGCCTTTAGTTCAGCCGCGGCCCTTGCCTCTTCGGTTGCCCGGATCTCGGCGGCGGCTTGGGCGGCTGCCTCCTTGGCAGCCCGCAACTCTGCAGCAGCGTGTGCCTCCGCTGCGGCCTTCGCAGCGATTTCTTCAGCAGCTCGCGCTGCCACCTCAGCCCATGCTGCAGTCTCTGCCTGCGCGGAGGAGGCGGCCTCGGGAACCTGCTCTGCTTGCTGCTGCTGTTGCTGTAACTGCGCCCCAGGCAACAGTTGCTGGCGTACGCATGATACCTGCCGCCGTGGGACGCGAGCCACTTGCTGCGGCACATAGTCAAGCCGGCTCTGTTCAGTTGCCGATGGAGGTGGTGGTGCCGGCGGCTGTTGCAGAGCCGGTGCTGGCGGCGGCTGCGATGGTGGCCCCACCGGTTTTGACGGCGCTCGCACTGGCTCGTACTCTAGGCGCGATGGCTTTTGCTGCTGTTGCAGCGCTGCCGGCCGCAGCAGCGGCGGCAGTGCCTGCAGCTGCGCCTCCAGCTCCGCCTGCAGGCGCCGCGCGTTGGCCGCCTCCCGCTCCTCTGCCTCCCGCCGCGCGCGCTCCTCTGCCTCCGCCTGCTTCAGGCGCAGCTCCTCCTGCCGCGCCGCCTCCTCCGCAGCCGCCTGCGCCACGCGCCGCGCCTCTGCCTCTGCTTGGCGGTGCAGCTCCAGCAGCCTCTGCTCCTCCCGGTACAGCCGCACCTCGGCCCCCAGCAGCCGCTGCCGCTCCGCCACGCGCTGGCCCTCCTTCTCCAGCTCCAGCTGCTGCTGCGTCAGCTGCAGCCTGTGCCGCTGGAGCTCCAGCTGCTCCTCCCGCGACCGGGGCTGCACGGAGTCAAGCATTGCCATCTGCTCGCCGAGAATCTGCCGCGCTGCCGTCACATCGGATGCAGCTGCGACCAGCTGCCGCTCCTCTGCTTCCCAACCCCGACTGCGCTGGTCCTCGGCCCGCAGACGCTGCTGCTCTTCCCACTCCACCTGCAGCTGTTCCCGCGCCTGGCGGTTCTGCTGTCCCTGTGCCAGCGCCGCCGACACCCCCAACTGCCGCCCGTACTCGACGCGCTGCTGCTCGTGCGCTGCCGCCAGCGCCTGCTCCTCATCCCCGCGCGTGCGCACCGACACCTGCGCATGCACGTGCCGCTGCTGTTGCTGCTGCTGCTCGCGCTCCTGCGCTGCCGCCAATGCCGCTTCAAACTTCATGCGAGGTGTCTCCTCCAACATTCCGGGGCCCAGGGCAGCAGCGCCGCGCTGTGCGCCTAGCTGGTCCTGCACGGCGGCCACCGAGTAAAGCCACCGGTGCACCACCTTCTGCCGCTGCTCCTGTTCCGCAACCTCCTCCGCCGTCAGGTACTCGTCATTGCCGTCAACGGCCGCTGCGCCGCCAGCGGCGTAATCATGCGGCGCCACCACGCTCGCGACGTGTGCGTGCCCGCTGCTGCTGTGTGGCGAGCCCACGGAATAGTCTCCGTGCCAGGGCGACTTCTCCACCGCTTGTACGCGACGCAACGCCAAATGCTGCTGCGGTTGCTGCTGCTGTTGCTGTCGCTGCTGTTGCTGCTGTCGCTCAGCCTGCTGTACAGGCAGCCCCGCCACGTTGTATTGCTGCCCCTGCGCATGCATCAACAGTCCCAGCTTGGCGCGCAGGCGGTCATGAATGCGCGCACGCTCGCGCTCCAGCAGTCGCGCCTTGCGTTTTTCCTCGCTCAGACCCTCCAAGTCGCTCTCGTCACTCGCGGGCCCAGAGTGGCCGGTGCCACCGACAGCTGTACGGGCGCTCTGCTGATGCTGCAGCCGCCGCTGCTGCCCACTCGGCGCGCCTTCCGCGTCCTCGGCCTCGCCCGCAAGCCCGTGCGCCCCTGTCCGCCGCGCCCTCAGCTCGTCGCCCTGGCTGACGGCGCGGCGAAGATACGCTGTCGAGCGCTCGCCGCCACCAGCGCCGCTGTGCCTGCCAAACCCCCGCCGCTCCTCGTGCTCGCCGTCGTCCTCTACTCCGTCACCTGTTTCTGACCTGTCACCCGTGCTGCTGTGAGCTCGGCTACGCGGCGCGCTCATAGTGTCAGTGGCCTGTGACTCCCAGGACTGCGCCCGCCGTAGCGTGCGCGAGCGGGAGCGCCGGGACGACGGGGCCCCGCCCGTCTGGCTCTGGTCCAGTCGGAGCACGTCCGCAGGAGTCGCGCAGGAACGCCAGGCGTTCACAAAGCTGCTGGCTGCGCGGGAAGCTGGCTTGCCGGCGCTGCCGTCGCCTGAGCTGCCGCGGCTGGACGGCGGCATGTCCGTGCGCTTGGAGACTGACCGGCCGAAGCTGGGCGCAAGCTTAGACAAAAGTTTGCGGAAGCCTCCGCCTCCGCTTCCAGAGCCCTCCCCATCGTCCGACTTGATGCGGACATGCTGACCTCCTTCGGGACGGCGCTGCGCGGGCGAGTTGGACTCCTGTGGAGGGGAGTCGGGGAGGGACGGGAAAGGGCCGGACGCTCAGTGGTGGGTGACGCTCAGTGGTGGGTGACAAGGCGTGACAAGGCGCCCCTCAGCCACCTGCAGCAATCCATTAAATCAAGGACAATCGCACTAAAGAGCCCAGGATGAGCCAGTGAAACTCTCAGGACCGAAACTGTCTTGAGGCTACCTACTGCTTTTTAGCCAGCTCTAACAACCTGAGCTTGTGTGCCCATTGGCTCATATCGCTTAAGGTGCACATTGAGTCCAGGTCAGTGCCACGGGCAGTCCAATAGCGCGCCGCTCGCCTGCCCTTACCTTCCGCGGCTCGGGCTTCTTTACAGCCTTCCCCTTTCCAAAGTAGTCACCATAAGATTTGGATGCCTGGAAACGACCCATGGCTTAGAGTCGCGTCAACAGTCGCGGGGACCGCGTGTGACTACCTTGCCCCATATCCTCGCTGTATGTATTGATAGCAGCAGAAACCACTTAAGGTTGTTGACTAAGGGCTATCCTAAACGTCAAATCCGACTCGACCAGCGGGCGCTCTCAGCTCCACGCCGCCGAGCCATCGGCTACGAATTAAATATGCTATGCGAAGATGAAAAGTAACAAGACGGGTTAGGGTTTGCGGTTCGCAACGTGCTCGGCCAGTGGGCGCATCTAGGGTGGCACGACCTGGCACGACAGCACGTTGCGTTGAAGCTCGCGGCAGACCATGTGTCGAGCCTTCTGACTGCAGACGACTGAGTACCCAGCGCAACATTTCCACGACGGGACAGTCCTCCCCTGGTCCGCGCCAAGGTCCGCGCTGACCATTCACCGATCAACCACACGGCCTCCTCCGGTCTGTGCACGAAGCCCTGACGCAGACGCGCTGTGCCGCTGTCTGCAGCAGCACGCTTAACGAAGGGGGTGGGTGTTTCTCTCTGGGCCGGAGACGGTCCCTCGCGGCGTGGGTACGGTGTGCCCCCGCTTGTCGGGCTGTCCCTTCAATTGTAATTCGCATCCTTAACGAAGGTGCTGGGGGCAAAGTCAGCGGCCTCGTGACTGTTGCCATTGCCTTTGACCCCCCACGCCGGCGCTAAACTGGGCCTTGAACTGAAGTCTGAAACGTGTCACTGCTCCCGCGTTTCTTCTGGGCCACCCTTGGGGCTACCCCCCAGTGCGCGAGGTGCCTCCGAGAGGAGCTTTGGCAGCTGTCCATGTGCCCACCCCCATGGTCTATGCATGCAACTCTGCTTCACAAGTGTGGCGTTGCGGTGTGTGTGTGTGTGTGTGTGTGTGTGTGTGTGTGTGTGTGTGTGTGTGTGTATATGTGTGACTGTGTGTGTGCGTGTGCGTGTGTGCGTGTGTGCGTGTGTGCGTGTGTGCGTGTGTTCGTGTGTGTGTGTGTGTGTGTGTGTGTGTGTGTGTGTGTGTGTGTGTGTGTGTGTGTGTGTGTGTGTGTGTTAAAAAAAACGAAACGAAAGCCCGCCCAATGACGCGACGGAGTTACTTACCGATACCCACCATTTTACCGAGCGTCGCGTGACTGTCGTGACCCAGGTAGTCATACTTACCCGCGATAAGCCTGGAACCCCACGGGCGACCATTCGGCCTGACCCCGCGTTGCACCTGTATGCGTCCATGCTCCGCACCCTGGGCGCGCTAAACAACGTTTACCCAGCACGCCTAATTCCCAGATTCCCGCCCGCTGGTCGTAGTCGAGCTCACCTATAGGCAAAGGTGGAAGCATGAGCATAGGGCGGCAGCGAGGAAGTGTCACGGGCATGTGAATGGCAACGGCGATAAGAGAGGCGGCGTGCAGCAGACAAGCTAGGTATCACGCGTCCCAAATCCCGCCCACTAAGTACAATAACACTATTGGAAGAGGGCGAGTTCGCGGTGGCACTGCGACTAAACGGGGTCGAGGCTGCATGGGGGACGTGGCGGGCGGCGGTTGCAGCGTTTCCAGACGCGTGTCAAGCTGGTGTGTGTGCGTGTGACGTGTGTGCGCCGTGGGCTGGCGGGAGCTGGCCTCCCGCTCCCCACTCCACGGCGGCACCGAGGCTAGGCACGCTCGCGGCCGCAGTGGCCGCGTCGGCTGTTCGTGACGAGCCCCCCCATCCCCCACCCCCCAGAATCCAGTTACCCCCCCTGTTAGTGAACACGCGCCGCGACGTGTCGCGGGTAGTGCCGCGCCGTACGCCTCGGCGACCTGGCCGTACTCCGTGACGAGGTCCATCCGCCGTCCGCCAGAGCCATCAGGTGGTCGCAGAAAGTGACCGAGCGGTACCGATGGGCATATCGCGCATGCATCGCGGGCACCGGACGGGGTCCCGGACCTGTGACGCGGGCTTAAGAGACAAATAGCGCGGTGCTGGTACCGCGACCAGCGGGAACAGGGCGACGAAGGTGGTGAAGTTGAGCTCGTCGTCGCCCAGTCCGCCAGGTCGCCCAAACTACCCCAGCTCCGCGCACCCGGCCCATATGAAAGGTACAGTACAGTTTAGCAAAAGCAATACCCGGGGGCTTAAAAGCCCGCAGCCCAAAGGCCCGCCCATAGGTCCCTCATTGGACAAGGGGTGTCAGCTTTGTACAGCTGGAAAATGGGCTGAGCCCCATGTAGCGCAAGGGATGTGACGATGGGCACCGGCGACATGAACAGCACCCTTGCAAGCCCATCCAGCGGGACTGGCCACTATGCCAACGCCGTGCCGAGGCACCGACATGCCCTGTCCCCGCCACGCCACGCCACCTTACCCACGCCACTTCACGGTCCATGATATCCCAAATGCACCTCACCCACATCCCACTCAAGCACCGCAAACGGCTAGCCGGGCTCGGGCGCGGGCTCCCGGGCCGCGACACATTTAAGGCTCGGGGACGCATGGTTTGGCTGTTGCAAACAATCTCGACATTCTTGCCCCAAGACGCTTGTCGTCGACATGTTTTGATACATGGATGTAAGATATTCAGGGCCCGAGAGCTATACTCGCGGACTGAAGAAAGTCAAGATGTCCATGGACTCACGAGGTCGCTTCTCGCTCCGGCCGAGTTTTCCCTGCCGTCTATTTTTCTACAATAGGGAATAGCAATTAATAATACGTGGCACTCGCGGTTTGCGCCAGTTTGGCACTTTTTGTCGACGCAGGCAGGCACGCAGGCAGGCAGGCAGGCAGGCACGGACAGGGGCAATCCTGGGGGGCTTCGCCCCCCCTGGATCGCTTCGCTCAGGGGGCTCAGCCCAAAAAGCGAGCCCCAGCCAGAAGCGCCAAGACCCGTCCTGACTTCCTGAAGCTGTGTGTGTGTGTGTGTGTGTGTGTGTGTGTGTGTGTGTGTGTGTGTGTGTGTGTGTGTGTGTGTGTGTGTGTGTGTGCGTGTGTGTGTGTGTGTGTGTGCGTGTGCGTGTGTGTGTATATATTGCTATCGCCTGCCCTGGCGGCCGGCGCGTGAGGAATGCGCGTCAGCAAACTACAGCCTGCCAGCAAGTCAGCAACGCCACGGTGCAGTAACTTTAGCATGATACGAGCCGCGCGTTCATGCCTTGACATCGCCAATTGACTGTTGATTGTTGGGGCCTGGAAATACGCTGCACACTAGGGCCTCCTCTAACCTGCCCCTGACCCTGTCCCATTGTCAATGCATGGATCGCAAATGGCGCATGAGTTCAACCCGAGCCGGCTACCTCCGAGGTCATTGTCCGGGAAAACTCAAGTCCGTAGGAAGAGCGGGGAAGCCCAGTACGCTGGAGCATACGTTCACAACTAAAGATGCCACGCGTGACACGTACCCGGAGGCCCAGCCCCGTCAGCACCACGACACCACATAAAGAGAGCTCGGAGATGTGCGCCCAAACAGCCTCGGTACACACGCCTCACAACGGCATCACGGTGCGCCAGCCAGGCGCCACCGCGATGGCAGGCAGTGTCTGGCCCTCCCCCAGTCAGCTGGCCTTGCCGTGCTTGTATGAAGCTTCTGCTTGCACGTCGTCCCCTGCGGCCGTGATCACAGACGCGGCGCTTGCTGCTGCCCACGGCTTGCGAGGTCCTGCAAAAGCAGTCGAGAGACACACATCACGTCCATTGTACAAAAGCAACACTAATGTGTGCTGGGTGTGGAACGCACGACTCCGAAAGCACCAGCACCAAGCACATCGGGGGCGTCGAGGGCATGGGCCCTAACTGCCTCGTAAAACGTAACCCCGCTATGTGCCCCGGATCCTTACCTGTTAGGCTCCACAGTAGGGCGCCGCCAGTTACGATGGCAGCAGAGGCCAAGGTGGCGGGCGTGAGGCACTGCTGCGGCGCCTCCGGCCGACAGAACATGAAACCGCTGGCCACCGCCACTGCTGAGGCCCTGTCGTGCCACCGGGGCAAGCATGGAGCGAGGTATGCACACAACGAGAACGGTCGCAGCTGGGCATCACACGCACGGCTGCGCGCTTGCGATGTTGGCATGTGACAATGCTATCGGTAGCCGGCATGGCCAAGCAGGCAAGCGTCACAGCCGTGTTTGATCCCGCACCTGCAGGCGCTCACGATGCCCACGGCGGTGGCGCCGCTGCGCTGCAGCACCACACCCTGGACCAGCCCGTGCACCGTGAACAAGGCTGGGGACGCAGGCAGGTAGGAAAGCGAGGGGCCGGGCAGTGAAAGTCATGGATCTAAGCACAGGCGTGGGCCTGCGGTTAGTTGCGCGCGGCTTAAAGAAGCACCTGCACATGCTCTTACTGCCAAGGCCTTGCAAATCCTTGGCATGCCGGGTCCTCAGGCAGGCAGGCGCGCGCGTACCTCCGAACAGGGTGTAAAGGCGCATCACGGGCCTCCAGGTCAGGCCCCGTGCGGACATGCGGTCCAGCACCATCTCCTGCCAGCGCGGCCGCGTGTACAGCAGCTGGAACACCGACGTGGCCACCAGACCGATAAGCGAGGTGGTGGTGGCGACCTGGAACGAAACGGACATGGGCAGCAGCACGGCAGCAAACTGGCTAGAAATAAGGCTCGATAGACGTTGTGAAAGTGTGAAGTGTGTTGTGCGGACTTTGCATTTGCTTACATGCCGCGTGAGTCCTGCATCCCTGCCTTGTTCTCTGACGCCCCCCCTCCCCCGCGCCCCCCGACCGCGCACCTTTGCGTGCGACATGGCTGGGCCCTTCACCGCACTCAGCCACTCGTACAGGCAGCCAAGCAGGCTGTAGCCCAGCGCCGACAGCACCACCAGCCCCACGCCGGCTGCCATGCCCCTGGTGAGGCGGTAAGGATAGCGGGGTAGGCATGGAGCATGCACAGGCAGGATGATGGTTGATGGAGCCGAGTGGTATATATCCTTTACGCTAAGTCCGATTCTAAGTCTAGCTCACTACTGTTATATAGACCTCTACGATGCCCGGCCAGAACACCAGCTGGCTCGAGGACCCGAAGGTCCAGCAGCGGTTCGAGCACCGCTCGACCGACACTCTGCCAGAGTCGCTCCAAAACAACGTGTTCCTGACCAGAACACCTAACCCATACGCGAACCATGCGCTGGCCTTGCTGGCGCCGCTCCTGGGCACGGGCAAGGACGGCCCCGCGCCCTGGAAGTGAGTGGCTGCAGCAGTCTGCCGCGACAGTCTGGCGGCTGTCCCAGGCCCTGTCCGTTGCCTTACACGCTCATGGGGCTTTACGACCCAGTCAACGCCAAGGCGGTGGCCGCGGGCCGTAAGAAGGGTTCGATGGGCAGCCACAAGGCACAGGGCAAGGCACACGGCAAGGCACTGGGCAGCTGTGCGGCGTGCGAGGTGGAGCAGCAGGAGGAGACTCCGGCGGTGCTGCGCTGGGGGCCCAACGGCATGCCGGTGTGCCGCCGCCACTACAGCCGCTGGAACAACTGGAAGCGGGCCGGCAAGCACGCCGAGCTGGCGGACGCCCTGTGCAAGGCCAAGGCCATGGACCTGGCCAGTGACAGCGACAGTGACGTGGAGATTGTGGACAGTGACAGCGACGAGGAGGGACAGTGACGGGTTGACAAGAGCCAGTTGCTTAGGAGCTGCGTCTGGGCGTTCTTATGGGTCACTTACAATAGCAGACCTCCCCCATCGGTTGTCCCTGCAGGTGCCATACTGGGTGTGCAGCTGCAACACCTACCGGTCCGCAGCCAGGGCTGTAGCCAGGGCCGCAGCTATGTCCAACGCGCTGCCACCGTTTGCAGCATCACTGGCCCCGCTTTGCGCGGCGAAGGTCTTGCGAAGCGTGGGCACGGAACGCGCCACTAGGCCTAACGCCACCAGCCCCACCTGCAGAGCATGTATATATGGAGCAGGGCTCAATTCCCGCCCGCCGGTAGAGACAAGTGTAAGCAACTTGGTTTGCCGTTCCTTAGCCCAGGGCCATGCAACTCACCCCCAGTGTCTGGCCCCCAGTCATTGTCTTGCCCAGCAGCAGCCTGCGGGTGACCGCCGTGAAGACCTGGCCGCTGGCAGCAAACACAACCCTGCGTGAAATTGATATGGCGGAGCAGACGGGAGGGTGGCCGAAACCAATCTCCAAATATATCGAGATCCCCAGAACGGCTTCCGGTGTGGTGAAGGGTAAGAGGTGTGGTGTGGTGGCATGGCCGCATGGGGCGTAACCAGCTGGGGCACATGCAGGCAGAAGGAATATAGGGAACCGTTATTCACGTTCCAGGGAAGCACCTCACATGCTCAGGGAGGATCCACATAGCGCAAAGCCCATGCAGTTCAGACCGTAGGCCACCGTGTCAAGCAGCCTGTTAATGGGGTGGTAAAAGAAAGCATTTCAGGACATCAGCATGCTCGTCAGCTGGCATGAGGCAACGAGGCAGCAGGCAGGCCCCGGATGCAGTCCTCCGGCGACCTACCCCACCGCCATCGTCAGCCACATGGCCTTGCGCGCGTTGGCTTCATCGAGAGCGCCTGCACATTTAAGGCAGCGAAGTACCAGTATGCGGATCATTTGCAAGCGGCTGTTATCAAGATGACAGAAGGCGCTATGGCGTGGCGCGAGTATGTGCAGGCCCAAAATGAATGCGACATGAGGGACAGTCCGGTGAGGAACCATGTCTGGCCCACAGACAAACCGCCACATGCGCATGCTTATTACCCGCATGCCACCCGCTCACCTCGACCGTTGCCCGGCTTGCTGGATGCCAGCTGCACTACCAGCGACAGAACAAAAGTGCACACATACTTCGTCCACGCAATAAGCTGCGTGGCGGGGTCCGCAGCGCCCTGGCACGTGTTGGGGACGGAAGGCCAGACCCGTCAGTGAGTGCGCGCAGCCCCGCAAGCCGCACTGGGCCCCCCAGCCACACCCATGCCACCCCAATCCTACGAGTACCATTTGCCTAAGCGTCGAGGCATGCGAACGGTGTCGCCAAGGGGTCGTGGATGTGATTGTTGCTGTGATTGTGAACCCTACTTACCTGGTCATACACAGTTTGGCCCAAGACCGCGAGGCTGGTCCCTGTAGCTAAATATCCAAGTGCGGGTAGTAGCCTCCAGCTAAGTGATGGTTCGGTTGGCGGAGCTCGCGATTTGCCGGGTATTGAAGGTGATGCAGTCTCGACTGCAGATACGTTGCCCGCGCTGGGCTTCCGTTGGTACAAAGCCATTATGGGTCATAAAATCATTATGCATTAAGGCACTACTCTTGTCCAGGAACGCAAAAAGTTGAGTCGTAAGCCCATCGCGCCGGCACGAACCCACGCCAACCAGCTGCAGCATGGACTCCCCTGGGCGCGTCCTTCACTGAACGACATGCCCACAGCCTGACACTCGAACCACGCACGCCAATACAAGATGAAATAGGCGACAGAACGCCACTGCGCGGGTGTTAGACTTCCAGAATAGGCCGCCAAGTACCCCTGGGCACTGGGGTGCCGACCAGGCCGGACAGAACATGCCCCGTGCCGTGAGATGAATGTATTGCCCGCGGACAACATCTCTGCACGCGCCAAACAAATGACCTGTAGTTCAAGCGTCACTCAAGGTCTCAAGCTGCACAGCACTCAAGCACGCTCCGAGTCTTGGCGTGGCTTTAAAACGACGAGCGCAGGACTGGAGGAGAGTAAGAAGAGGGGCGAACAATTGGCATTACATCCCTGCAAACTGATGCCGATCATCCCCGAAGAATGCGACGGGATGCGAATACACCTATTACTAGAATGCGCCGCCGCTGAAAATGCAAGCACTAACGTCCAATAGCCTTCTTACCCCCCACAGACACGCAGACAACAACCCACGACAACGGCTAGCCCATGCTATATCACTGACTGTACACCGTCTGCCGCCTCAAACTGTTCATTTGCCGCCGTTTGACCATCATCAACACATGACATGGGCCGCGTTCTGGGTTACCCTTCACAACGGAGGCCAGCATCCTCTCTGTGCCGCACCCCGAACCGCAGTCCTCTCGCCATTATCTGCGGCCCATGCTCCCTCCGTGTATGCGCCTTGGCTCTCAACTACCGGTGCATTGAGCCTTGTCCCGTCCAGCACAGCTAGTGTATCATAAGCTCCTGAACGCCCGTCCCTGCTTGGCCCAACTCGCCTCCGCGCGGCCGACCTCGGCCTAGATCGCTCAGCGGGTCGGCAGCTCACGGAAGGCTGCCCAGCATGTCCTCAGCGGATGACACGGTAAACGCGCCGCCCTCCTCCAGGTGAAGCACCTGTGGACAGGGAGGCAGACGCAAGCCGTGATGCTGATGCATGTGGTAAATCGACGAAGAAGGGACCCGCGTGGCCACCCCGCCGGAAAATGATGATGACACGTACGTGCCGGCTCAGCAAAAGCCTGCCTTGTTCCTCACAGCCGTCAAGCAGCAGTCCAGAATTGCCATCGCCTCGCGTGCATGCCGCACTCGTGGCAACTGCCCTTTGCACGCGCCCACGACTGTGATTTTGCTGCCTAAGCCTGCCCAGTCCCACCCCTACAACCTCCGCACCCGGCCACCACCTCCTTCCCTCCTCACCTTGACCACGCCGTCCTCCACGTACATGGAGTAGCGGCGCGAGCGCAGCCCCAGCCCCTTGTCCACCAGGTCCAGCTCCACGCCCAGCGCCTTGGTGAACTGGCCGTTGCCGTCAGCCAGCATGAGCACCTTGTCGCCCGCCTTCAGGTCCTTGCCCCACGCCGCCATCACGAACGCGTCGTTTACGGACACGCACGCAATCGTGTCCACGCCCTGCAGGAGGCAGGATGATGCCGGGGAGGTTGGGGAAATTGGGGGGCTGGGGGTTGTAGCCAAGTCGCAGGATAGCTCAGTTGCAGCGTAATGGAGACCTTTGCACACGCCGGACAACACCGAGAAGACAGGCTGGGAAACGCAGCAGAACGTAGTGTCGGCGAAAGCAGAGGAACGTGGTACGGGGCGGCGCGGTTGAGCAACTGGCCCGAGACCTGACGAGTCACGGTGCCTCCCGAAGTTGCATCAGCTTGACCCTCCACATATGCCGCCTTGCATTTCCGTCCTTGCTTCCAACGCTGCTCTGCACCCCATCTCGTACCTTGGTCTTGAACTCATCCGCCTTGTCCACGAAGCCCGGCACGTGCTTCAGCGAGCAGGTGGGCGTGAAGGCGCCCGGTACCGCGAACAGCACAACCTTCTTGCCTTTACAGAGCTCGTCCGTGGTCACATCGCGCATCTGGCCCTCGCCATCAAAGTACCTGCATCCCAACGTGGCAACGGGTTTAAGCCATGCACCTGCCGGGCCCGAAGGAGGGGATACAGGCCCCTGCCAGCATCCCTGCGCCATCCAGTTCAGGTGCAGTTGCAGATGGTCATTATGTGTCGGACTCACTTAAACTTCCCCTCTGGCAGCTTCTGGCCCACGGCGATGGCCCGGGTCACCACCTGCACACGGCCGTGGCTGGACCGGACGGCCGCGCGCTGCATTTGCCGCCCAGCGAGCCTGCAGCCCCGGACAGCCCAGCGCAAGGGACCTCAGGTGCAGAGTTATACACAGCGTGCATGCGTATAAGCGCATTGCGCCGGTCACAGAAGTTACGGGCTTGTGCAGAGGCGCGTCGGCGGGGGCGGGGCGGGAGTGCAAGCAGACGCAACGTTTCCAAGGCCAATGGGCCAACCCCAACCATTGCCCAAACACCAACGCTGAGACTTCCGATGTCTAGTGTGGGATTGTCGGGTCGCTGAGACAGTGGCTGAGCAACCCGGCCCGACCCGCGAACCAGCAACACCCGGTCGACACGAGCGACGATGCTGTCAGGACAGCGCCACGAACTACGAGCGATATACGCCAAGTTGAGCAGCTGCATGCAACAAGCCCTTGCCTCGGTGCCGCTGCAAACTGATTCAGGGCTGATTGCTTGGCATCGGGCGAGCCACCGTCCCTAGCCCGCGTTCACTTTCAACACTAGTGGACCTACCGGGTCTGCTGGAAGATGTTGGCGAGCATTATTGCTGATTTTGCTGATACCAACGCCGATGGCTTGCAATAGGGCTGCCTGTGCGTAATCTAAAATGAAGTCTTGACTGTTCTCGAAACTTAGTGATGTTTATTGCTAGCAGGAGGATCGGACCGGCCGCTGGACCCTGTGCCCTTGTGCACCCGCATGGACGGCCACCCCAGCCCGATTAGATAGTGGCCGTGGCGGGCTGAAAGGTGCCGCCTTCCGTCATACATTTCAAACGGGCACACATCCGTGCCGTCCCACTACGCAAGCAGCGTGGATTGCGGCACGAGCTGTTTGAGAAAGAATGCTGAAACTCTGAAGGCACCCCTACCTGCAAACATTGGTAATGGCGAACGTGCCTATCGTTGCTGCGAGTGCAGCAGCGCTGACGGCTAGCCTCGCCGGCCTAGCTGGGCTCGCACAGAGTTTGGCGGGGAGGAGCAAAGCCGAACAGGGCCGGGCGCGGCCAGTCCGGGCCGTGGGGGGAGGTGGAGACGAGTTTGATGACGAAAATGTCAATTTGGCAGAGTCAGCATCCGTGTGGCTGGCCCGGAGGGGCTCCTCGCAGGTCCTTGAACCGCAGGTGAGGGAATGATGTAAGCGGTCTTGTCGCGCTTCACGGCGGCCGTGCGTTGCTTTGCTCATGGCAGGAGCTTTCGCAAACTGCCTGAAACAATAGAGCTATAATGCATCTGAAAGCCGCATTGGTGCATAGTTGGTTTGGCGCCAAACCGTGTGTGGACACGGGCCGACTCGGCCTTCCGACATCCTTCGGCCCTGCGACTGCTGATGTGGGTCTATCTAACATGGCATCCGGTCGGCCCCGAATGAATGTGCTGTACTTGTAGGCATCCTCCTACGGCGAGCTTGAGCTGCTGGCTGATGGGGAGTTCGTCTACTTCCGCAAGGACACAGAAGTGTTGACGGCTATCCCGCCATACCGAGTCCTCCAACTGCAGCCTTTGCAATTGGCCAAGGGGAGACCAGGTGCGTGATGAGAAGACGTTCGTTATCTTTGCAAATTGGTATACATAAGGGTGAGATGGTAGGTGCAAATGTCGAGGTAAATTTGCACATGCATGGTGACCTGACACGGTGGCGGCCCATCTGCAGATGCCGTGCCCAGCGCACCTCTGGAGCCCAATTCGGTGTGGCTTGTGCTCCGGAAGAAGCAAGAGGTGGTCTTCATGCTGCTTGGGTAGGTTTTGTATACCCTGGGACAGCTTGCGTCCCTTTTGATCTGCACCCACACGCCTTGTGACAGCACACCGGTCGCGACGTCCTGCCCCCATTGGTCGCGGCAGAGTAAGGTAATTCTGCTATCATGCATGACGCAGGTCCGACCACGAGCGGCACGTGCTGGAGGCCGACCCGCAGGCGCCAAACGGTGTCACGCTGGGCGGCGGAAACGTGAGGAAGCGTGGGCGCTGGACCATCACGCCGCAGGGCCTGGCCTGCGTCGCCTGGCCGCAGCACTTGCTGCCGCTGCAGGCGCTGACGGTGCAGCTGGTGGACGCCCGCGCCGTGGGGTCGGTCAAGGCAGCCATGGCACGCAAGCTGAACGAGCTGGCAAACATTGTAAGCGTACGCTGTTTCGGGTCGCCGTATTTGCTTGTTGAGGTTGCATGCTGGTGTGGACAGCATACTCCTGCAGGCTGAAGCCACTCGGTATCCGTTGTGGACGCGCTTACGGTGCTGAGCAGCCAGCTTCCAAGCCTTGGATGCCTTCGGTTCACCTTTGTCTCTTGCTGCTATGTTATGTGCCTTTTGTCTGCAGCTTGACGGCGAGGCGCACCACCGGGCTGTGGCGGAGACGCGCAGCCAGCAGCTGGAGCTGGAGCTCCGGCGGGTGAAGGATGAGGTGGCCTCGCAGGTGGGTATGCTTCCAAAATGGTGTGTGATGCAGGTGCGGGTGGAAACTCCAGAGGTTCAGCACATTTATAGGCTAGGCGCGCACTGCCGGGGGGCCATTCCAGCCGGGCCCACTCCTCCACACCGTGCTGCAACTGCGGGCGCCCCTACATGATGCCACGCATT
Organism: Chlamydomonas reinhardtii; assembly: GCF_000002595.2. NCBI lineage: Eukaryota > Viridiplantae > Chlorophyta > Chlorophyceae > Chlamydomonadales > Chlamydomonadaceae > Chlamydomonas > Chlamydomonas reinhardtii. Next base: position 2,509,909 of record NC_057004.1, on the reverse strand, counting down.
ACGCCTAGATGAGGGATCGCCGTCACTGCCCGCCCCTTGTCCTGTCCATAGATTGGGAGGGTGCCGCTTCAGATCCGCCCCCAATTCTATCCAACCCGGCGGATGCCTAGCGGGACACTCAGTCCCGAAGATTCTGTGAATTCGTCGTCGTCTGAGGAAGCCTGCTGCTCTGGCCCATGCCAAGGGCAGGTCGCGGAGCTACGTGCCCAGCTGGACGCGGCAGTGCGGGGGCGGCACGTCGCAGAACGCGAGGTGAGGGCACGTCCTTGTTAAGTCCGAAGTGCCTGCGTTGAATGAACCGCATGCGCTGGCCGCATAGTTTTTAACCGCGCTCCACTTAGACTGGGGTTGACCTGAGGTGTTTGTTTTGTCCACTGCAGGTAGCGTCGCTGCAGGGGCAGAAGGCGGACGAGGCAGTGCGCGCCAAGGTAATAGGCGCATTCCTTGGTTAGCGCATGCTGGGACGTACTTGAAGCCTGCAGTCCTTGCTCGTGCGTTGCTACCCTGTCTCAGTCGGTATCCCTGTTGTTGCCTTTTAATTGCAGATGGCGCAAGCCCGCGCCGCCCAGGCGGAGTTTGAGGCGCAGCAGGCGGCTGCCAATGTGAAAGGATTGCAGCAGCAGATCCAGGGCATGTTGGCGGGACATGCAGAGTGAGTGCAGGGGCCCTGCGACTGCAAGGCTCGCTACATCCAGGGCAGAGTTTACAACACCGAGCCGTTGGCCGCTCAGGCTGCTTGGCAACAGACCCAGTCCTCCTGACCCAGGCCGCTGACGCAGTGAACGCCCCCCGTCCTTGCTGTACCCCACAGGGAGTTGCGTACGCTGCAGAACGAGCTACAGTTTGCACGCGAGGCCAACGACGCGCTCAAGCGGGCCATGGGCGAGCAGGTGATGGCGCTACAGGGCGCGCTGGAGCTGCGGGATGCGCGCATCCTGGAGCTGGAGGAGGAGAACGAGCGTATGGACACGGTGCTGCAGGTGCGAGCGCGACAGGCAGTGGCAGGAGAGTCACTATGGCAGACGGTGCTTTCAGTTTCAGCCGGCAGCTAATCGTGCAGGCATCGCTATAGGGTCTTGTGCTTCTATGGGTGGGCATGTCAACGCATACCGGTCTTGTGTCTGTGTGTCATGCGCACAGGTGATCCAGGCACAGCTGGGTCATGGCGGCGGCGTGGGCGCTGTCGAGGGGTTCGGCGCTGCGGTCGAACAGGCCCAAGTGGCTTGTGAGGCGGCAGGTGCTGGGACCCGGAGTACGGCGGAGCACGAGGGCGAGGGCACCTATGCCTCAGCCGCCGGAGGTAGCACCTCCGAGCCCGCCAAGTCGGAAGAGGCCCAGACTGGCCAGCCGCCCCTGTGGAAGGCATTGCTGGACTCTACGGGCGGCATCTCGCTCACAGCTCTGAAGGTGGGCAGTTATGCCAGGGAAAGCCACAACTGGTGCGGCCGGCGGAGTGCTTGCGTCATGTATGGACCTGCATTGGTGTACTTGCGATTGCTAATGGGGCGCTTCGACCCTCGCAGGAGAGTTTGGAGGTCAGCCGGCGGAGTAACCTCCAGGAGCCACGGCACGCCGACGCCCATGGAGCCTCTGAGGCCGCACCCGAAGCGGAGGCGCAGCCGGTCATTGTGGAGGAGCGGACAGAGGTGGATAGCACGGAGCCGAGTGCCGGTCCTTCAGTACCAGAGGCGCCAGCCGACCTCGGCCACCCAACTGATGCTGACGGCAGCGAGTCAGCGGGGCCGCGCGCATGGCCCTTCACGCTGAGCCCGGACCGCAGCTTCAGCCTGACGGAGGGCGGAGGTGAGGGTATGGCGCTGGCGTCGTCGGGCGGGGAGTGGGGCAGCGGCGGTGGAGCTTTGGGTGAGGAAGCGCCGGAGTTCGTCAGCGCAGCCGCCCGCATGTCGGGCTCGTGGCGCGCGGGCGGGTCCGGTGCCAGCGCCAGCGGAGGCGGAGGCAGCGGCGGCGGCAGCGCATCCACGGCGGTGAGGGCGGTGGCGCATGTATTGCAGCCTTCTACGGCGGGGGTTGGCGGCACGGGCCCGGAAGTCGGATGTGCCGTCTCCGGGGGTAAGGCAGCGAACATCATTCACGGTTGCTGGAGACAGCCTGCGACTGCGCCCTGGCGCGATCCACGCCCTCAATGGGCTGGATGTAATGGCCTGCCGCTCTGTGGACACGTGTATGACCTTGTCATCCCTTGCCCGCATGCGCTGCCCGCAGGTAGCGGCCCTTCATCCTGCCGTGACACCCAGGCCGCCTCGGCCGCCAGCAACAGGTGAATGGAAGGTTGGCAGCGTACATGGGTGCCTTGCCATGCGTTGCAGCCCGCATGTTTCGGCTGGCTGCACACGGCAACGCATCTTGCTCCATGAGGGTGCCCGGTGCTGCTCCGTAGACCGGCCCCGACAAGCAATGTGGTCTGTCCATAGCACCTCCATTAATGCAGTGCCCCTCCCCAACCCTTACAGCAGCAGCCCCGGCAAGCAGCTGCAGCGGCAGCACAGCGCCGCCGAGCTCGAGTTCGGCGGCGCGGCGGTAGTCACGCTGGACAGCCTGCGGCGGCGCATGAGGGCTCTGGCGGCTGAGTACGACCGCTGCGCCGTGCTGACCCAGTCGCTGCGCGAGTCGCTTCCGTGGCGGTCCACTGGAGCAGACGCTGTGGACGGCAGTGCCGGCGTGCTGGCGGCGGCCGCGGCAGCAGCGAGCGGCGCGGGGCTGGAGCCGGTGCCTGAGGCTGCAAGTGAGGCCCCCGATTCGGAAAGGTGTCGCGCCAACATAAATGGCACCGGGTCGCAGCGGTCGGCGGCGCTTGAGGACGTGACGTCGCCCACGCTGGCGGCCAGTAGCGGGCGCACGTCATGGCAGGCTAGTGACCGGGAGGAGCAGGAGGACGGGCCGGGCAGGAAACGGTCGCGCAAGTCCTTCGGCTGCCGGCTGGAGGGCGTGCTGGGCTCTGCAGAGGCGGCAGGCTCCACAGCAGCCGAGGCCGCCAACCAGGGTGGCCGCAGCAACGTAACTGCGGGACCGCACCGCGAGGGCGTCGCGGGGCCAGCTCAAGGCCCCTCGGCCTCCGGGCCACGCGCCACGGGCTCAAATGTGCAGCGGATCACGCAGAAGCTCCTGGCCGGCGCAGGAACGGCGGCCGCGGAGGCGGGTACGATTGCGGCTTCGCGGGGGCCGCGGTTGGATTCGCACGCGGTTGCAGACAGCGTCACGTCCAGTACCGCCACGCTGGCAGGCTCGCCGCACAGCAGCAGCGCGGCGGTCAGTGGTGCCACGGACCCGTGCGTCAGCGCCAGCGTCAGCGAGCAGCTGTCCACGCCCTTCGCAAGCGCCAGCGTAGCGCGCGCGTCGGGGCAGCCCGTAGTGCCGCTGCACTCCAGTGGGTCTGACTCCGGCGCTGGCCTCGAGCCGGCCGCTGAGGGCGACACGACGGTGTCCCCGCCTGGCTTCACGGTACACTACACGCCCTGGAGTGCCAGCGTGTCAGAGGAGGCGCAAGTGCCTATGCCTGCGGGCAGCGATGACTCAGCTGAAGAGCAGGAGGGGGCCACCTCGACAGCCAGGCGCATCAGCAACAGCCTCGGAGCTGCAGCAGCCAGCCGCAGCGGCACGGCGGAGCTGCCGGCTAGCAGCAGTAGCGATTCGCCGTCCGGTCTAGAGTCTGACAGCCTGTCGCCGCTCCCGGCAGAAGACCCATCCGGGCTGCGCGCCCAGGCTAACGGTGCAGCACTGATCGGTGCCGCCAAGCCTGCCGCTAACGGCCGCGGTGGCACCGGCGTTGGCGTCGGTCGCTTCGTACCGGAGCTTAAGCTTGAGGGCACACGCGGGCACGCTGACGCCGGCGTGTATGAGTCCATGGAGATGTGCTGCCTGGGCTCCACGCGCGCCTTCCCCACAGCCCGGAACGCGGCCGGCGCGCTGACAGCACGGCAGGTGAGCCACAGCCGGCAGGCGTCCTTCGGCGCGTACGCCGCTTTCACAGCTGCTCATGACCAGCTGACGCCGCCGTTGCTGTCGCCGGCCGGCGCTACGGTTGGGCCCGGCACAGCGGCGGTGGACGCGGAGGCGTCGGCTCGCAGCCCCCTTGTGGAGGACGCGCAGGCGCGCGGTGCCAGCGCGGTGGCGGCCTCTACGCCCAAGGGCGTGAGTACACCGCCTAGTGGTGGGGCTGCGTTGGATGACGACGCAGTGCACTGCGATGACCAGGAGCCGTCACCGCCGCCGCCTGGAGGCATGCTGCTGGGCACACTGGAGCAGCTGCGCGGGGGAGGCGGCCCGGGCACCACCGGCAAGCGCGCTGCGCTGGCGGCGCTTGAGGAGGACGATGAGGAGGAGCTTTAAGTCGAGTAGCGTGGAGCAGAGCGCTGAGGTGTATCAAACGAGCGATGTATTTCTTAATAAACACATGAGTTTTGCGGGCACGCAGATGCAGTCTAGTTGGTTGGCTAAGGTGGACAAGGTGGGCGCATATCAGGCGCACGAGAGGTGTGGAGGATTCATCCGCGCGAGGTCGAGTTAGACGGGGTGCGAGCGAGGCTTCCGGCGCGTCATACGAGTGCGAGGTACGAGAACCGAACCCAAAGTGTGCCGGACTGCACTGCAAGCCGCCGAGATCTTGGAAGTTAGTGTACTTCCTCGTCATTTGGCAAAGCGGATGTCGAGTAGGATTTCCCGCAGGCGTCGGCCACAAACCGGGGCAATTAGGCAGCCAAGCGTTGGGCGATAGCCAGGGCTCAGAGGAGCTGATGCGGTTGTAGATAGCAGGACGCAGGCTGCAACAAGGGCGCCGTGCGATGACGCGGAAGCGTTCTGATGCGAGCGTGGGGGCAGGGCCCCCCTGTGCGCGGGTTCGTCGGGTACCCGCCAGCGGTTTCCGGTAGCTCCGGTGGTTGCGGCCCCGGTGCGCTCGGCATGCCTCTTAGGTCTGCCGCATCGCACGCATCCAATGCACCCTGGAACTGATCTGCTGACTTGTGAACCAGCCGTTCGGGTTTGAATGGGTCCACGAACTCATCAGTTCCGGCTCGCATCGTGGGCAGGTTCTCTCAAACCCCTTCTGAGAAGATCCCAAAACCTTGTCGCACGCGAGCTTTACTAGCCAGGCTTGAACATTTGCTCAACGGCGGGTCGGCTGTGATTGAAGCTTATTAGTGCGGCACTAACACACTTGCGGTACTTGCAGCTAGCTGCACGTGTGCGTCACGCGCCCGGCTGTTCCACGCCACCGCATGCACGCTACAGCCGCCCTCCCCTGCCACTGTACTGCTGGCGACACCCCTCCTCCTGCTGCTGGCCCCCAACCCTTGCCAGGCAATGCCCCCGTCCCCTGCCCATAATGAACAAGCGGTGGCGGCCAACAACGACGAGGGCGGCATAATGCATCAAGGGGGAAGCAGCGTGCCCTCGCAGCTCGCCTGCCCACCAATCAGGAGCTGACAGGTGCTACTACGAGAGCTGTGGTGCGAGGGGACATGGGGCAATAGGCAGGTTGCTGTAGTCCCGTGGGCCGTGGCTTGGTGGGCTGACAAGCGCTTATAGGAGAGCTGGTGTCGTATGTGCTGGGCAGCCTCAATTGTGTGAGGAGGCATAGCACGGACGCGAAGCGATGAAGGGACTGTGGCTGGCTTGCCGTGTCGTGAGCGCAAGGCTGGCACATTGGAGAGGATGAGGGGGGCTACGGGCGCGGCCTCCGCGCCTCCTGCCCCCCAGGTATGGCTGCTGCTTGCGCAGAGCCTGGGGTGGCGGCATGGCGCGGCTGACGTGCCCTTGCTGACCCTCACGGTGAAGCAGGCAACCCAGCTTCAACTTGCGCCTGCGTACGACGCGCTCCGCGTGCGTCACTTGGCCTTCATCCAAGAGGCCTACAGCGGCGCCGCGCCGCCAGCGGAAGCGATTCATGCGCTGCGGGCGGCCCTGGCGCGGCTGTGGGCTTTGGTGTGGGAGCCGCGATACAAGGAACCGCTCTGGCGTCTGGCAGTCAATGGGTTCACGGGCTTTGGGATGCTTGCGGCGTGGGCCGCGGATGGACGCGTGGAGAAATGCCCATGTGGGACTCAGATGACTGCTGGGGCTAGGGTTCATCACTTCTGGGACTGTGTGGTGGCGGAGGCTCTGCGTGATGTACTGCGGGAGCATGCGAATGTGGACATCACGCGGAACCAGTTGTGGTTAGTACAGGCGCCACCAGGGCTATCGCAGGCGGTGTGGGACGTCGTGTGCTTGGCTGCTGTGGCGGCCCTGGAATACGGCCGACAGCGCCTTTACGCTTGCCGTGATGCTGCAGACCGGACTGCGGAGGTTGCTGTTGTGCGAAGGATCGGTGTGGAGGTGATTGCGGACTTCTGGTCACGGCTAGCTGCGTTTGTGAGTCTGCGTCGGCCTCCGCGCCGCTGGGACCTTGTCCCGAACCAGCACCCATTCCTAGCGTCAGATGATGTTGGAGGGGTTATCTTGGTAGGGCCAACAGCGGACTCGCCACCGGCCTCACCCTAGCTTGTCAGCTTAGGGACTCGCAAGAGGTAGTCTTATGATGCCGACCCACGGCTTAAGTGAGCAGCGCTAGCGTTTGCGGTGAGCCGGGCCTGGGGTTCCTCCCCTCTCCGGAGGCGAGGAGCATGGGGGTCATTCGGGGATCTCTCCTCGGGTGAGCGTGCGTGTCTCGTACGTTTTTGGGGCCCTGGCTTAGTCCACGGCTGTCGTCCCACATGTAACCTCTATCAGCTACGGGCACCATTCATGAGTTCATTCAATATTCACAATTCATAATCGAACATTTGGTGCGCCATTCGCACCTTTCCACCCATGTGAGTGTTACCCATGTATAGTCTACCCTGATCTACCGTGTTGAGCCGGGCATGTCTGCAACAACCTATCAGTCCGTAGCTGCTGCCACACTGTGACACTGCACAGCCCACTTTCAGAAAGGGGGGCATTTTGCCCCAAATTGCCAAACTGTGCAACTCGGAACGGCTGCAATGACCGCCCTAAAGACCCTAACATAACGCGGCACCGACGTGACTTATAAAGTATCATCTTAGTCTGTACATGGCCTACCCTCGCGCCACATTCAGTGGATGGCTAGGGAAGCAGAGCCATGTTCCACGTGCCTGCAAACGCACGCACACCACAGCCTGGCGACCGACCCGTTATCCCGCACGCTTCCTTACACCTGCCTCTTGCTCAACTGCCACCTCGTGCGTCCCATCCACCTGCCAGGCGCTGGTGACCCGCAGCAGCCCCGCAGTCGTCACGTCGCACGCGTCGTCGCCGCCGCACGTCGCCTCCACCCGCTGCCGGCAGTACTCATGTAGCGCAGCCGCCATCCTGCGCTGGCGCTGCGGCGGCATCGCCGCAGGCGGCGGCCTCGAAACGGCAGTTGCTCGGCTTGAGGCCACGCCATCATCAGCAGCGCCGCGGCTGCCACTGCCACTGCTGTTGCTAACGCTGCCGAAGCTGCCTTCCGTGCGCCCGCTCTCATAGAGCGCCGCCATGCCGTTTACCAGCCGCAGCAGCTGCGTGTTCGAGAGCGACGCCAGCTGCGGCCACAGAGCCGCCATCAGCAGCGTGCACCAGCGCCGCCGCACCAGCGCCGCCGGCCGAGCGCTGCCGACCGCCGCCGCCTCCCCTGCCGCTGCCTCACCAGCATGCTGCCCCTGCCTGCCAGCCTTGCCTCCTCTCCGGCGGCGCAGTCTGCTCCAACCAGCGGGCAGCTCAGCCGAGGCACAGGCCTTAAAGACCGGCGACCGCAGCGCAACCAGCACGGACTTATCAACCGGCACGCCCGCCAGCCGCAGCTGCTGCCGCATCCTGAGCCGCTGGTTCCACAGGTGCGCCAGCAACGGCTGCCGCAGCGCCGACCGGTGCAGCCCCGCGCGGTGCCGCCGCAGTAGCGCCGCCACCGCCCATACAAGCTTGAGTAGCCACTCCGCGCCCACCACCGGCACCGCCGGCGACACAATGGTGCGCTCGGATCCAGCTGTCTGCCCACCGCGCGTGCCCTGTGACCCTGCCGGCCGCGGCCCCTGTCCCCGCCCCTGCTGTGCCTGCACCTGCGGCTGTTGCTGCGCCTGCTCGTAAGGCTGTGCCATCTGCAGCCTTCGCTCCAGCTTATCCATGGAGGAAGACACCAACGTGTCCACCCAGCCGCCATCGCCCACCAGCCCCAAGCCGCGTGCTCCCGGGCGCACCCGCAGCCTCGCCGCCGCCCAGGCCAGGCGGCACGTGGCCTCCAGATCGAGGTCCGGAAGCCGCGCCGTGCTGAGCCGGGCCAGCCGCGCCAGCAGCACCGGCCGCAGTAGTGCTGCCGCGGGCCGCACCACCACGCCGTCGACAGCACGATTGCTGTAGGGGCTGTGGCTGGGGGCAGACACGGTCGCTTGTTTGGGGTCCGTGAGCTCTGCAGTCGCAGGGGCCAGCCCGGCGGCGAGAGCATCGCCAGGTGAGGGCGTGCCGCGCGGCGGCAGGGCCAGCACCACCCATGGTCCTGCTGCTTGGCGGTCTTGCCCGCTGTGCTGCTGCTGCTGCCCCCGCTGCTGCTGCTGCTTGGCCCGGGCTGCCTTGCCCTCCCAGTACAGCACCTCCTTGCTCGCCTTGGTGAGGCGCAGCGACCGCCTGTCCTGTGCACCACCCTGCTGCCCTTGGTCGGCCGCCATAGCTTCCAGGACAGGCGCAGCCACGGCCGCGGTCTGCAGCTCCGCCATGGCCGCCACCCAGTTCACCAGGGCAAGTGGCGGCAGCGAGTCGAGGCGGGGCGCGGTCTGGCGCACCATGGCTTCGGCCCAGGCCGCCGGTACTGCCAGGCGCAGGCGCGAGAGGGCGGCCACCCACACCACCAGGTCCTGTGGGAGCAGCGGTGTAGCGGCAAAGGACGTGAGTATGGAGCGGTTGCTGGCCCGCCAGCGCCGCACCTACTCCCAACAGCATGAGCCTGATGCTTCCTGCCGACACCTCCCCATCATCACCATCACCGGCAGCACAACCACCACTGCCTAGCTGCCAGCCGATCACCATCACAATAACACAACCAGACGTAGCTGCAGCGAGAGCTGTCTGACCCCTCCACCCGCCCACCCACCTGGTCGCTGGCGGTGTGCATGCGCGCCGCCATGGCCGCCAGCAGCGCCACCGCCTGCTGCGACTGCTCGGGCCGGTAGCGCAGCGCACCCAGCGCGAAGACCAGCATGGACAGGTCCTGCGCCCGAGCTGCCCGCAGTGCCAGCCCCCCGGTACCAGCGCTTCGGCCGGCGCTGCCAACAGTGCCACGTGCACTGTCACTGCCGGAGACCAGGGAAGAGGTAGAGGAGCGCTTTCCGCCAGAGCCGCCGCAGGTGTGGCACAGCAGCGCGCTCATGACGGCTGGCGGCGGCGTGTGGCTCAGCTTGGCGAGCGCCCAAGCGCACGTCGCCGCCTGGCGCGTGTCGAGTAGCACCCATGGCGGCTGCAATGTGCGGCCCCGCAGCTGTGGCGACTGTGCCTTGGGTGGCTCCACAACGGAACTGGCGGCCGTGGGGAGGCAAGCAGCGCCGCCGGCGTACGCGAAGTGCTCGCCCCACCAGTCTGACGGGTCGGCAGCAGGTTGCGAGGGAGGTGTCGTGCTGGTAGCGCTTTGAGGGTCGTGCCGCGGCAGTGCGCTGGCGTTCTCGTCCTTCTCAATTAGCACGACCTGCTGCTGCTGTTGATGCTGCTGGACCTGCATCTCAGGAGCTAGCTGGGCCTGAGCCGCCGCCGTCATGCTGCTAGCCGCCCCGCCTGCCTCTCTGCACTTGCCTTCACCACGCTCCTCCTCGCCCCCAGCGAGCCTCAGCAGCAGCCGGTCCGCCAGCCCAAGCCAGGCCGCGCCCGGGTTGAATCCCAATGTCGCCAGTGCCCACAACACGCCGCTCAGCTCACGCGGCCCGAACGACTCCTCATCACGGCGGCTGCGAGCCGCCCGCTCCGCCACAACGGCTGCCTCGGCCTCCGCCCCCAGCTCGTGCCGCATCAGCGCCGCACACCGGCCCAGAATCGCCGCCATGGCCGACGCTGGCGGGCGGTACCCCAGCCGCGCCGCCGCCGCCAGGTAGCCGGACAACTCGCGCGGCGCGGCGGCGGACGCGGCAGCGGCGAAGGCGGCGGCCGCTGAGTCCAGCCACACCAGGCTGGGACCGCCGCCACCAGCACCGCCACCAGAGCCGCTGTTGTTGTTGCTGTTGTCGCTGCTGCTACTGCTGGAGCTGCTTGTGTCAGGCAGTGGGCTAGAGGCCCGGCCCGTGGCAGAGGTTGTGCTGGAGGCAAACAGGCTGGCGGTGCTGGCGTCAGGCGGGTCTGCCGCTTCGACTCCCTGACTCAACTCTGCCGCCGCGGCGCCGCTGTCTGACTGCATTCCCCGCAGCCGTGCCAGCGCCCACATCGCCTGTGCAATGTCGCACGTGTTGGGCCGCTGCGGCTGCAGCTGCGACCGCGGACGCGACACAGCTGCCGCCGCGACCCCCTCACTCCCGGCTCCACCCCCACTACGTGCCTCCGCCTCCACGCTCCCACCCACCGCCGCTGAAGGCGTCGCCACCGGCGTCGCTGCCTCCAGCCTCCGGCCAAAGTGCTGCAGCCACTCGTCCATCCAAAACGCCGGCGGCGGCAGCGCCAGCTCTGCCAGCGCCGCCAACACCGCCGCCAGCTGCCGCGGCGCCAGGCCCATCAGGCTGAGGCCCAGGCGCGGCAGCAGTTGCTGGGACACCAGCTCACGCAGCTCGGAGCGCTGGCGGGGTGTGAGCGGGCGGTGGGAGCCGGCCAGGCGCGGCGCAGCGGGCGGGGCGGCTGGGGCAGGTAGGTGCCCATCCGGGTGATGCGCTTGCAGACGCACGCGCGTGGCTGGCTGCGACGCTATGATATCGCTTACGCTGTAACTGCAACTGGTTGATGTGAGCGCGGCGGCGGCCTGCAGCCCCCGAGGATGGGCGGGCGCCACGGCGCCTGCGTCCAGGCGCGCGAGTTGGGTGAGCAGGGCGGACCAGTGGATGCCATTGAAGCGCTCCCCGTGCGCAGCGAACAGCTCCCTCGCCTCGGCCACGCTCGCGGCGCTGGACAGCTGGCGCGTCAGGTTCTGAGCCGCCGCCAGCTGCTCGTGGCGCCGACGCAACAGCTCGGGGGAGGTGGTGAGCGTGTGAGCGGGCTGCGGCTGGCGAGTTCCGGGGGCCGAGGTGGTTGCCTCAGGCGCCTGAGTGGGCAATGAATCCAGCAAAGCGGCTGGTCCACGCCGCTCAATGCGCTGGCCCTGTGCTTGTGCTGTTGTGCCACTGTCGGTTCGGCTCCTTGTGTCGGCGCCAGCTCCGGAACTTGCGATTCTGGATGCAGCGTTCACGCAGAGCGCTGGACTGCGGATCCCAAAGCTCCATGGCGTAGTCCAGTGCACTTGAGCCCCAGAACCGGCGGCAGAAGGCCACGAAGGCCGCACAGGGCGTCCTGGGCAAGCTGCACCGGTTTGCGCGAAGGCAAGTCCTCGCCCCTGCAGCCCCGTTTCCATGGCGTATGTAGTCCAATTTGCTCACCACAACTGAGTTCGATTGTGGTGCGGGCCTTCCGCGAATTGGGGACTCGAGACTTCAGACTTCAGATCTCGATATGCGGCCAATCGCGCAACGATTGCTTCAAGGTTATGTTAGCCTGTGACGCCTCCTCATAGACAGTGTAGAACACTTCTTGCACAAGAAAGGGACAAAAAGACTAAAAGCGAGATTTGCTTGCGGGCTCTTTTTCCGGCACCTCCTTTGGGCCTATTTTTAGGGACATCACAATTGCAGGACATAAATAGTTACTGTAGTAAGGCTCTCGGTTTCGCTTCGGGTCTGGTACCCGTTGCTTGCACCAGGAGTCAACGTTTGGCCCGTCGGTCCCCAGCTCCCCAGCCGCAAGCTCTCGCACAGCAGTTTACACAAAGAATGACGGCAAAAGGCAGAGGATGCCGATGGTGGCTGGCCACGCCAAAGAAGAGGAGGCCGCTTTGGGGACCCGCGGGCACAGTCTCTGCGCGGCAGCGGGCGATACGCGCGCACCTCGGCCTCCAGGGCCGGGCGAGGACGTGTACAGATCGCGAAGCGGTTGCATGGGCGACCCCTCAGCGTTGAAAGCTGGGCATCGCTCAGGCGCTCAGCACCTTGAACCACGGGGTTTGACAGCCAGCCGGAGAGGCCGCGAAGAAGTGGCCAACTCCCCGGACCTGGGCTTTGCAAGCTCCACTGCACAACGCTTTACCTCCTGATCTTCTCCTTCTTCTTCGCTGATCCAAATCACGTGATTGAAGGGCAAGCTAGAACCCGTAACTGCAGCTTGCCACAGGCGCCGCGTCGCCGCAAGCGTCCAAGCCACCATGCGCTGTGGGCGCGGGGGGTGCGGCTCCGTCGCCGCCAGCCACGCGCTAGCCGCCGCCGCGGGCTTCCTGTGCGGCGTGGCATATTTTGTCATTGCGACCACCTACGGTGGCAGTAGCAGCAGTGGTAGTGGCAGCAGCATAGGCATAAGCGGCGGCGCCGGACCCGCGGCCGCTGCCGGCGTGGACCTGCTGTCGGCGGCCGCAGCACGCAGTCAGTCTTGGCTGCAGCAGTGGCAGCAGCAGCAGCAGCTGCTGCCCTATAACAGCGTCCCTGCCAACACCGCAGCTGCTACAGCCTTCGTGCTGTCCATAAGCGGCGAAGCGGACGTCGTGGACATGCCTTCGGCGCCGGCCGTGACAGCTACTGCCGCAGGCGGCGGCGCAGCCGCCAGCAGTAGCAACAGCGACAGCGTGTGGGATGTCATCGGCGGCAGCAGAAGCGCCACTGGCAGCGGCAGCGGCAGCGCGGGTGAGGACATGATTGGCCTGTCGTCCGAGCTGGATGCGGCTGTGGAGGTGCTGGTGCGGGGCTGGGCGGGTGCGGAGCAGGAGCAGGCCGCCGCCGCTAACGCCGCCGCTGCGGCTGCAGCCGCGGCAGCGCAGGCACAGGCCACAGGCAGGAGCGCTGCGGCTTCGGCGCGTGGCGGGCTGCTGCTGCGGGGACAGCCCCTCAGTGACTACTTACCCGCGGCTACCGGCAGCCGTAGCGGCAGCGGCAGTGGCAACAGCGGCAGTAGCAGTAGCGGCTCATCACCCTCCGCGCTGCTGTTGGCCCACCATCTGGCGGCGCTGCGGCTCAGCGGCGACCCCCAGCTGCGCTACAGCCTCAGCAGGGCGCCGGAACCCGCTGGCGGCGGCGGCAGTAGCACGTCTGCAGCTGCTGCTGCAGCGGCTCTTGGAGATGACACCGGCGAATGGGTGCGGCAGTCCTACACCTACACACCGCTGACGCTGGATGACGAGTCGGCGCTGTTGGCGTCGCGCATGCTGGAGCGGGCGCTGCAGAAGCAGCAGGACAGCAACGCGGCTGACACAGCAGACATGGATGCGGGCGCTGCAGGTGCGTGCACTCGGCAGCGTGAATGCGGAGTGCGGGCTGGAAATACGGTAGGCTGTGGGGAGAGTGGGGCAGCGGCAAACATGGTCAGGTTCAGCGCCCCTTGGCCCAAGTTACTGACACACCCCTGGTGTTGCTTTTATTGAGCAGAACACACACCCGGTGCGTTCCAACCGTCGTGCTCGCTCCCTAACGCAACCGCCCCGTACGTCCGCCGCATCTACCGCTGCCTCCACGCGCAGAGTACCTGAGCTATGCCGAGGACGACGGCTCCTCCTCCTCCCCTGACAGCTGGGACATGGACACGTACCCGCTGCCGTACCTGTACGACCCCTTCTATGACCTGTACGACAGCTACGACAACAGCCTGTACGGCGAAACCGCCGCCGCCGCCTCTGCTGCTGGCGGCGGCGAGCTGTCCGCCTACTGGGGCGACTACGGCGATTACGTGGGCGCGTCGGACATGTGGGTCGGCACCAGCGTGCCCTACGCCGCCGAGTCTGCTACGGCCGAAACCGCCGAAACCGCAGCAGCGGATTCGGGCTTGGGCACAGTCTCTGGTGTGGCCGTTGGCGCTAGCGCTGGACTCGAGCCTGCAGCCGATCCCTACCCGGAGTATGATGTTGAGTCGGGTTCGTACGTGTACGGCGGGAGCGGCGGCTGTGAGGAGGGGGAGGAGGGAGAGCAAGAGGAGGAGCCCACTGCCGCTACCGGATCTGTACAGCCATCAGTGCCGCAGTCTGAAGCACGCACACAGCCACAGCAGCAGCCGGGGCAGGAGCAGGAACCCGTTTTGGCGGTGCAGAGGCGGCGGCGCCTGGCTGCACGCGGCACGCCGGGCCAGCGGCAGCAGGGACAGGGCCGTGCTGGCCAGGAGGTGCAGCAGGCGCAGGTGCTGCAGCGGCGGCGTCTGCTGCAGGAGGGGCGCAGGGGGCCCAAGCCAGGTGGGCGGGGACGTGTGGGGTGCGGGCTGACGCCCAGGTCGTCTGGGAGCTTGGCTGTGGTGCGGGCCATTGAGGCATTGAGGGGTGCCGTAGGTGTGGGATGGAGGCACGGGGCCATGGTTTGTGTCATTACGGTATGTGGTGTTATGCCGGCCAACGCATCGCGCCATGTGCTCACACCGCCCGGCCACGCCCTCCTGACCACAGGACCCAAGCCCAAGCCCGACCGTCCCATACCACCGCCGTTTGAGCCCAAGCCAGCCAACGTGAGTCGCGAATCCACTGTGCGCCGACCTTGTGGTAGAAGATTATTTTTGTGGCAAGCGTCAAGGAGTGGGTGGGCAAATCAGAGGAACCTGACGTGCCAGGCCATGCACGGCTGGTGGGACTCGTGCGTGTACGCCACCGGCTGCCGCCCGTACCCATGGTTTGCAACCTCGCCCGAGACCGGTTGCGCCTGGCCGGCCACACGTATAGGTGTCACTTGCCTGCATCACATGTCCTTAGCTCAGCGTGGCGCTCTGAGGATTGTGGATTGTGCCTTGTGCGCTTACGCCATGTCCAGTCATATATGTCCCGACCTCAACCAAACACGCAGGTCTGGGTGCCGGGCATCGTGCGCGTACAGACCGATGCAGCTGGTGATACACAGGTGGGGGAGCGCAGCAGCACACGCCTGCTTTGGCGGGGATTGCGGCAAAGTGTGACGCACCTGCCCTACTGTGGGGCCTATCCATACTGGCATGGGGTGGGACTTACAGTGATTGACTATATTTATTGAGCGCTGATGATTGAGCACATACATTGAGCGCTGACGAATATGGGCTAGATGAAGAGGGGCTTCTTCGCAGCGCCGACCTTGGAGGACCGTCCACCATCTGCCCAGCTTCGGCGTTCCCCGCCCTCCCCTATCGCTTGTCCCCCACCACACAAACACATGCAAGCACGCATACGCACACACCCACATCAACAGTGCGCTCGTATCGTTTCCCTTGAAACACACACGTTGTGCACTCTTCACAACGTCTCCACTCCCGTCTGCTCACGTGTGCACGCAGGTCCGTGTCGGCCCCGCGGTCGCCCCCATCGTTCGCGTCAACACCGACCGCCTCGGCGCCGGCGGTGCCAGCACCGCCGCCAGCGGCAGCAGCGGCCCGGCCGGGCTGGTGGGTCAGCAGCAGCCGCAGGGCGAGTTCCTGCGCAGCGCCGCCGTAGGCAGCGGGCCCGTAGGCCAGGCCGTGACGGAAGCGGTGATGGGCGCCACGGCCTTCCGCAGCGCGCAGGGCGCCGCTGACGCCGCGGTCAACGCCGCCACTGCCAGCGGCCTGGTGAGGGCGGTGGCGCCAGGCGGGGAGGAGGCGGCCGGGGCAGCGGAGGCGGGAGGGCGGGCGGATGGTGCAAAGGAGGGGGCGGGGGAGGATGAGGGTGCCGCAGCAGCCTCGTCATCGGGCGCGGCGGTGGCGTTCCGGTCGTCAGCAGTGGGGCCGGCGGCAACAACTATTGGATCCGGCACGGCAAGTCCTGATACTCATCAGGCTGCTGCAGCGGTAGAGGCGGCAGCTATGCAGCAGCAAGCACCGACTGACACGGCAGGCGGCGGCGTCAGTGGGGGCGGCAAGGCGGGGGATAAGCGGGTGTACGTGTCGGTGGGGCCGGGCGGCCTCATCTCGCGCACCATCTCCGACGGCGAGCGCTCCAGCACCACTGTGGGACCTGGCGGTGTGCTGGCACGGGTCGCCACGACGTCAAAATAGGCAGTGTGGCAGCATTCGAGAGCGTTTGGGTGCGGGCTGCACATGCATGTGCCAGAGCGACGGATTTGTGTTGCGAGTCGCGGCGATGGCAAGTTGCACTGTCAAGGGGTGCAAGGTTGCAGAGAGGTACGTGGGTTGAGTACATTGTTGGCGATCCCATGCGTTGCAGAATAACCGTGTGATCGACCTAAGCGATGTTGCGGAGTATTGATACCTGGATATTATCGAGGGTTGCTGGATAGCAGTGGTGACTGGCGCTCAAAGCTTGAATTGCAGGCAGCCGGATGAGAGGGCGTTTTAAGGGTACGTGTCTCAGACGTACCCTACAGGGGATGTTTTACTGGGTCGCACAGCTGCTGCATTTACAAGTAACAAGCCGCCCGCAGCGATGCTGTATAACCCAATTGAGATGACAAAGGAAGGCCCCAACCCTGAGTTTGTGTGGATGGCAGTCTGCCTGGCCACAGCCATGTCTCTGCTATGCTTCCACCAGGGGGTGCACGGTATGCGCCCCTGGAGTTAATACGCCATCCTTCCGATACCGGCCTCCAACTATCGCACTTGACCGCCTTCAACGCAGACTATTCAGGTAATTCAGCATCTCACGCTGAGACTGCACGCTCCTCATAATGTTGGCACCAGGGCCTGCCCAGACCAGAGGGCCACACTCAACGCAGCATTCGCTCCATCCACGAGTCCTACAACTTACACCCGCGGATTGCAACAGGAGGACTTGCATGCGTGGAGATTGAATCGCATGCATGCATGGAATGCCGGTAATACTGCGTCTGGGAAAGTGACTTCTGTACCGCCGGGCGGCGTGCGGCGCGCGATTAAACCGGACCGTCCGCCGTCCCTCACGACGTCTAGCTGCTCCTGGACCCATGTGAGATGACCGGCCCTTGCCACTACTAGCTCGCCGCTGGGCTCTCTACCTACCTACCCCTCAAACTACATGCTCAGCCGTCAGCAGTGGCTCGTACACGCCGTGTCTGCTGCCCACGCCGGCGTGCAGCGGCGGCGGAGTCAGCGGCCGCTGCGGCCCCTCGCCCTCCGCCGCCTCCCCAGCGGCCCCGCCTTCCGCCGCGCCTCCCGCTGCGCCTGCGGCCGGCGCCAGCAGTCCCGCCGTCCCCTCAGCGCCGTGATCCGCCGCTTCCGCCGCGGCTGCCGCGCGCGCACGCTCCTGAGCATTGCGCGCCTGCAAAACGACACAGGCAGAGGACGTGGCAGTGAGTTGCCGGATGAAAATAAATAGGTTCCAACGGATAGACAACTCATGCGCGTTCCCACCCCGCCGCAGCGCCTGCACCAGCCACAGCCTTCCACCGGGCACCAGCGCTCAAGCCACGCCGGCATTGTTCGCTCGAGCACCCACCTCCCTGGGCCAGTCGAAGTGCAACGTGCTGCCCAGCAGGATGGCCGCCTGGCGGCGAGAGCGGTGGGACGGAAACAGGGCGAATCAGAGCGTACGCAATTAAGCAGTGGTGCTTACGAGCCTTGAGTACGTATTTGAGTAGCGAACACCTCAAAGCAGCAGCAAGCGGCAGCAACCGGGACGGTTCCACCGGCCCCGCACCCACAGCTCCCATCCACCCCACCCACCCACCCACCTACCCACCTGCAGCGCCGACGCCCCGCCCATGGCCAGCCACAGCCCCATGGCGCCTTGGTGGTAGCGCAGGGCCAGGACGGCAGCGGCGGGCAGGCCCAGCAGCCAGTAGGCCTGGGCATGCGGCAGCAGGGGATGGGGCAGCAGCAGGGGGGAGCGGCGGTTAGGAAGCAGACTAGAAAGTCGTGCAGCGGTTGTGGTAGCCCGGGCAACACGTATCTAGCGCGTACGCATTCTCCCTAAACGCTGTACCCTCCACTCCACAGCACGTGACTCCACATGTACGTGAGCCCCTTTCCCCTCACGCACCCCCAGGTTGACTTTGAACGCCAGCTCCTGCCGCCCGCTGCCCCTCAGCACGCCGCTGGTGACCGACGCCACGCTGTCCGCGATGTTGCTCAGGGCCAAGACCGGCATCAGCCGAGCCACTGCATGTGGAGCGAGCGAGGCGGCACGAGGGCAGACCAAGTAAGTGGCAGTGCTGTCAGAAGCAAGGAAGGGGCAGTTCGATGCAGCCGCGGATGCAAGAGCCGACTTTGGAAGCCTGGCGCCGTGTCCGGCCAATTAGCGCACCAACCTCAAGCCCGCCGCATGGCGCGACTCAACACAAGGAATTATCCATGCAGGTGTACGGGCGCAGGCGCTCACACAAATACACGAGCCCCACAACCACAATCACACAAACGCCACAAGAACATAGAGGAGCTCACCCAGGTCTATGATGGCTCCGTCTTCAGTGTACAGCCGCGCCCAGGGCCGCGGCGCCGCCACCAGCGCCCCACTGGCCAGCAGCGGCGCTGCCGCCCCCAGCCCCAGGGCCACCAGACCCGCATAGCGAGCCGCCGCGCCCCGGCCCGCGCCTGTGGGCATCAAAGCGAGATCGTCAAAGCAAACCCGCTTACGGAGCCGAGTTGAAACCAGAGACCTTATAACTGCTGAACCGCGCATGCGCTGAGCCCGACCCCGGGAACCCAGCAGCATCTGACTCTCCGCTAGCGAGCAGCCTCGCCTGCTGCTCGCTCGCTTTCCTTCCCCAGCTCTCTCTCTCACCCAGCTCGTTGGCCACCCGGGTGGAGGCGGCGGCGCCGAAGCCCTCTACCACCATGAACAGCAGCGCGTGCGTGTTGAAGGCCAGGCCTGAGGGGCAGGGGGTTCGGGTTGCGGTGTTGTGGAACGAGGTGGTTGGAAGGTGCTGCCATTGAAGCGGACCAGGGGCCACCAAGCACAGTGCGTGTGTTTGGGAAACGTGCAGCAGGGTACGTAGTACGGACTGCCGAGTACCGGTATGGAGTGCCCCAGAAGACTAGAGGACAGCAGCACCGCATGGTATTTTCGCCGTCCTCGGTCGCGGCAGCGTGCACGCGCACGGCGTCACTCTGGCAGCCCCGTGGCCGCGCCTGGCACGCCACCCAAAGGGTGCGTCACGCACCCATTGCGACAGTGCCACACCCACCCATTGCGCCCAGCTGCACTTTGGCGTCCGGCAGCGCGCCCGCAATGAGGATGATTGCCTCGTAGGTCCACCAGTCCAAACAGATTGCGGCGGTGGAGGGCAGCGCGATCTGAGGGGGGCGCATTCGGGTGGGTGGCGGCGGGCGGGAGATCGTTTGGCTGGGCCAGGAGATGCTTAGCACGAGGATGGCTTGGCAAGGCAGCAGGAGAGCACCGAGGTGAAGCGAGTGCGCGGACATGAACAGGCTGGCTTGTAGATGTTACCCTCATGTGGCGCGCCACCCAGCTGCAAACCGACCGGGCTGGCAGGCTACCATGACGACCGCCCCGACCCCTACAACCTCATTTGTGCTCCGTCACGCCCCCCGCCCGAGCCCCGCGCCCCCCGTACCCCCCCGTACCCGCATGTAGTCTCCCCAGCCTGCCAGCGCCTGCCTGCTGAAGCCCCTCCAGGTGCGAGTGGCGGGCGTCTGGCGGCACGTGTGCAGCCACACCATGGCGCCCAGCAGCAGAGCCAGCTCCAGCGCCTGAGTGTGTCGAGGCAGGGGTTAGACAGGTGAGCAGGATAAGTAGAGCAGAGCAGGGGGCCGTGCTTGCATGGGACGCGCGGGAGGCATGAGGGTGCTACTGAATGGACAGGCGAGGTGACCACCAGCACTGCTGCGGAGTCAGGGTGTCGCGCTTTGGCATCGACAGGGCTGCAACCTTGCCCTGCCGTGTCTGCCTAGTCTGATCGCCAGCGCCACGCACCCGCGCCACCACGTCCTCCGCCACCCCCAGCCCGCGCAATCCAGGCGTCCGCACCCACCTGCAGCACGTTGTAGGCCACCGCCGCGCCCACCATGCCCAGTTTGAGCTGGAACATGAACACGTGGTTCACCAGCGGCGTCAGTGCGGTGTGCAGCACAGCCACCACCGTCAGCGGCGTCACAACCGCCTGCAAACACGTGCGTGTGGGAGCTGGGTGGGTGGGGGTTGCGGGGCAGTAGTGTGCGGAGTGCAACGCTGAGATAGATATGTCCTGCGAGGGCACCGGCCATGCCAACCGTGTGGTGGCTCAACTGCAGGGAAGCACACGCGCACCCTTCCCAAACCCCTGCCTCCGCTGGCCAGCTGTCGTGCTTCAGCTGCTCGAGCACCACCATCCCCAACATCACCCACGCGACTTGCAGCCACGTCCCGTCCAACTCCACATCCCTCCCGCCTCCGCACCGCCACCCACCTGACTGCGCAGGTAGGAGTTGATGCATGTGCTCACCGCCCACATGCACAGCGCCGGCCCCAGCAGCTGCACATAGCGCGCGGCCAGGACAACCACCTCCGGCCGCTGGCCTGCGTGTGCGGTATGCGTGCGTGCGCGCGTCAGAAAGCATATGCGTCTGATGGCATGCTTGCGTCCGTGTACCGGATGCGCGGGTCTATGGTGGGAGGCACGTAACACGGGACATTTTGCCATCCGTGTGCCAGCCGGCGGGCCGTGTCAGCAAGGTGTGTGTCAAGGTGACCAGGCAGCTCCCCCAGGGGGCGAGGCGCCCGCCCCGTTGCCGCATCTGCTCCAACCACTGCCTTCACCCCACCCCACCCCACCACCCTACCACCCCAACCCCACCCATCCACCCACCCCACCACCCACCCACCCACCCACCACTCACCCACCCACCCACCACTCACCCAGCACACGCAGCATGATCCAGTCCGCCTGTGTCCACAGCGCCAGCGGCACGCAGCACGTGGCCAGGCACATGAGCGCCGCACGCTGCAGCACCACACCCAGGGCGCCGTGCCGGCCCGCGCCGTGCGCCTGGCCGCAGAACGTGTCCACCGCACTGCCCATGCCCACCACACTGCGTGTACGGTTCGCATTGCATGGTGTGCATCGTGACTAAGGTGTGAGAGCCAGCGGCCACCGGGTGATGCATTCCGCACGTGTCAGTTTCCCGGTGCCATGACATCAGCCCTACGTGGGTTCCACCAGCTCACCCAACCTCAATCTCTTCCCAGATGGCCCCACCTGCATTCCCATTACTGGTCGCATCAGCATTCCCAGCCGCATCAGTTTCCCATCCCCATCTACATTCCCATACCCATTCCCCCAACCCCATTCCCAGCCACCCACAGCGACAGGCCGGTGATGTGGAACACGGAGCGGGCCAGTGTGATGGCGGACAGCTCCAGCGCACCCAGGTGCCCCACCTGCAGGGGGGAGGCGCAGGGAGGAGGGACACAGACAGAAGGGACAAAGGCAGGTGGGGCACGAGCAGCAGGATAAAAAGGCGGGAGAAGAGGAGGATGAGGAGCTGGTGTCAGGGCCGTAGGGTGCTGCTGCGCGCACAGCTTTCCGGAGATCAGCCAGCTGTGTGTTGTTGCGGGCGCTGTTGCCAACGCTGTTGCCGTTCACTGGTGCAGTACGGCACGAGCGTACCGCACGACCAATCTGATGCTGCAGCCGCCATACCGTGTCGCAGCAGTGGCGCCACCCGCGCCCGTGCGCACCTGGGCTGTGGTGACCAGGTATGCGAAGAAGCTGACCACCTCACTGAGGCTTATGGGCACAGCCAGGCCCAGAACACTGCAGGGCAGCGGGGGTTCCGGTGTTGGGGTTTTGCGTTTTGCGTGGCGTGGTGCGGCAGGTGGTGGGCGACGACAGCCGTGGCCATGGAAATCGTGTGAGAAGTGTGGTGCGACTGCATGCACTGCGGCTACTGGTTCATGTGTAGCAATGGTTAGCCATGGGTCTGTGGCGGGATGCAGCCGGTCGTGACGGGTAGATGGGTTGACGAATGGGGACTGGTGGACGTGAATGCGCCAGCCAGTGCGGCAGTGCACACACGCTTGTCGTACCCGTCCCACTGCACTGCAAAGTGTCCCACAATGGAATCATGCTACTCAGCAGCACGTGGCTATCCTGTGATGCGCGGTGCCGTCTATCCCACGTCTGCGCTCAGCCGCGCGCCCGGCAGGAGCTCGGCGGTTCGGCTACTGCCCGGGCAACGTGGCGCATCAACCCCCGCCCGGGCGCACCGCTTGGACTCGGCCCATAGCCGCCTGCGTGGCTTGTCTTCTATCACATTGCTGCTCCTTGCAACTGCGCCGAGCGAACTTGTCGTTAGGAGGGCCTCGCGGGCTCGCTCCTCTGGTTCTGTGAGTCCCATGGTCTACATCAAGGGAAATGAATTGCTATTGTATGGAAAGCAGCTTTCCGGAGAAAACGACGAGCATAACTGAATAATTGGGATTGTGCACTGCCGATTCCAGCCTGGCTTTTTTTGCCAAAGTGCAGGTTTCGACTGATTCATAACATGAAGTAATTACAGTTTAAGGAAAGGTAGTCGAAAATGATAGGAGCAGACGAAGAGGAATTCCTTGAGCTTCTAGTAGCTAATGAGCGCATACAGAACCTGATAGATCGCATTCGTGCGCGTGGCAATCCTATTCGGTGAGGTTATACTGCATAGCTGCAAAGGGCTACGGTTGTTGAGGAGCCTCCTTCATCGCTCAATTGTTGATTGTCGCCGCCGGCTCTTCGGCGCACGACGGACTGCCGGTGCACAGGCAAAAGCAGGCGCTGCTCCAACTTAAGCAGTCCGTGGAGAGCCGTGTCACGTACGCGGAGGAGGCGCGCCAGGCTGGGGTTGTGCCGTTGCTCACACGGCTCCTGGGTATCACAGGTGAGGCACAACCCAGGGCGGTGCACTACGGCCGTGAGTGCTTGGTGTCGAGCAGTGCAGTACATAGACAAACACTTGAAGCGCGCATTACTGCGCGGTGTTATGGTGCAGCGATGGAAGCTGCGGCGCGGGGCGTGTGTGCCAGCAGTGTGCAATACGTGTAGCGCCATTCCAGTGTGAGCAGTGATGCTGGGCCCATGCCGCTCCTGTGTTCTCCCGCAATCTTATCAAACGCACACCGGTTTATGGGTCGGCTCGTCCGCTGCACGCGCATATGCAACTTGGCCCCCGGCGGGCTTCCAGGTCCGGCGGATGATGCGGATCCGGCCCTCGCAGGCAGGTGGCTGGCCTGGGCAGTCACCTCAGCGGCCTGAGCGGGCGGGAGGCGACCGGAGTGGGGCGAGCTGTTCATTGGGTTGAGCGTGTGCGGCGGCGGCTGGCGTATGAGCGCGTGCGGCCGATTGTGGTTGGGAGACGTGCTCGTGGTGCTTTCGTTGTCGTAGGGCATGTGAACGATGTGTGGGGTGTGATGGCCATGGAGACCATGCGCACGGACGGACGCATGCAGGCGTGGGCAGGAGCTTGCCGGCCGCATGCCCTGATTGCGGCTGAGCCCGCGGCCGCACACCCCGGTCCCCTGCGTCACACCACATCGCTGCCATCCTTCATTCGTCACTCAGCCAGCCCTCCACCCATCCCGGCGCTGGAGCAATGTGCCAAAGCACGAATGCATAAGTCGACCCTTGAGTACCGAAACCCTAACGCCCAAATCCCAACCTAACCCAGATGATGAGGAGGTGATGGACGCGGCATCAGCCGTCATCGCCGCCTGCTCCGGACCCATGGCCGCAGCCGGCAAGGTGCGGGGTGTGTAGTGCGCATGCAGAAGAGCACCGCCCAAGCGCGCAAGCATGCGGGGACCGTCGAATGCTGTCAGGCCCACACCTGCACCCGCGCACACACACACACACACACACACACACACACACACACACACACACACACATACGCGCGCACACACACACGCACACCGCATGTAAACACACAGACGATGCCGGCCCTCTCCCCTTGTGTTGTTTCAACACACTTGCAGACGGCTGTGTACTGCTACGACGGCTGGGTGGTGCGCATCCGCGAGGCGGCGCTGGGCGACGGGCTGGGCGCCAAGGTGTGGCAGGTGGCGCACCTGCTGTGCCTGGAGCTGGCGGCGCAGCGGACCGCCATCGCACACATGGCGCGGCAGGCGTCGGCGGCAGCGGGGGCAGCGGAGGCGGCAGAAGTGGGGGTAGCGGGAGCAGGGAATGGAGTGGCGGAGGGACAAGGGTCTTGGCCGGGGGAGGCGAGCGTGCGGGTGCTGGAGCTGGGCAGCGGCTGCGGCGTGTGCGGCCTGGCGGCGGCGGCAATGCTGCGGGGCGGCGCGGGCGGGGACGCGGTGCAGGTGGTCATGACGGACGTGGAGGGGGCGGTGCTGCGCAACCTGCGCGCCTGCATGCACATGAACGCCGACGCCGCGGCTGACGCGGAGGCGGCAGCTGCGGCGTCAGCTGCAGGGCAGTCACAACGGCAGCAGACGACGTCCCAGCAGCAGCAGGAGCCCCCTGCCCTTCCCACCGACGAGGAGTTGTTTGATGGCGCGGAGGAGGTGGACTTCGGTGCCGACCTGCTGTCTGGGCTTATGAACGGCAGCGGCGGCGGCGAGAGCGCCGCAGGCGATGACGCCGGCTCCAGCAGCGGCTGTGGCAGCGGCAACCGCGCATCTGGAACGGCGGGGGCGTCAGGGCCGAATGCGTGGGAGCGCGGCAACACCAGCGTGCGGCTGTTGGACTGGATGGAGAGCGTGCGGGCGCTAGATGAGGGGCCGGAGGCGGCGGCCGCGGCGGCAGCGGAGGCGGCTGCCAAGGGCGGGCAGGACATGCCGCCGCGGGTGGCGCTGGAGGAGCGGTTTCCGCTCATCATCGGATCCGAGGTGGGATCTGGGGAACTGGGAACTGGGGACTGGGGACTGGGGACTGGGGAGTGGACTCTGCTTGTTCGTGTGATGGGGACTGACGGCCGTGCGCCGAGGGGCACGGGGGCGGTGGAAATGGTGCTGGGGTCTGCCGCAACGCCACGACGTTCTTCTGTCGCACCCATTTAGGCGTCTCAGCCTCGGATCCACAGCTTCCCACAAATGCATGCATGCATGCCGTACTCACACGCCCGCGCTCGCGGCTGCCGTACACAGGTGATGTACGAGCGCGCGCACGCCGAGCTGGTGGCGGCGGTGGTCGCGCACCGCCTGGCCCGTGGCGGCGGCGCGCTGCTGCACTGCGCCGTGCGCGAGCTCAAGGTGTTTGCGCACTTCGCGGCCGAGTGCCGCCGCCGCGGCCTGCGCTACCGCCGCCGGGTGGTGGCGCCCGCCGCCATCTTCGCCGCCGCGGCCGCCACCAGCGGCGTGCTCATTGACGGCGCTGGCAGCGGCGGTGCGGGGGCGCCGGCGATGTGCCCGTTTGAGGGTCTGTTGGGTCGGTCGGATGAGTACGAGGGGGGCATCGTGCTGATGGCGGTGGACCACGCCGCGGCGCCGTGCGGCCACTGGTACCGGGACGACTGGGAGGAGGTGATGGTGTGAAGCGGCATGGGGTGCGGGCGGGAGGGATGGGAGGCCGTGCTCGTGAGGGTGAGCGTGTGGGGCAGGAGCGAAGAGCTGTGTGGGACGCACCTGATGGCGGCGCGGTGTGCGCGGCGCGTTTGGTGCGAGCGAAATGAGGGACAATCAAGGGAAGAGCTGTGAAATGGGCTGGCGTTATAAGTATTATGTGCGATAATGGCTGAGGGTTTTCATCATGCCGTTTATTCAAACAACTATACATCGAGGCCATCCTTTACGGGGCGGGGGCATGAGACCGGTTGGATGCGCGTGCGGGAGGCGTGAACGGTGCTGTGAGCGGTGCTGTGAGCGGAGTGTCTTGAACTGGGATAAGCGTGCATGCGAGCTGAACGTGACTCCAGATTCACAGCGTGACACGAGAAGTGCGTGAGCAAGAGTGAGCGTCGCGTGCAGTCGTTCATACATTCGTGATGTCGTGAGGATGGTATTGTGGATGGGGCGCGGCATACGCACTAAGCAATGTCGAGCGTAGCACTTTAGGTGCCAGATACAAAGCGAGAATGCGAAACAGAGGCAGACAGTACGTGGTTCGAGTGCCCGAGGACCTGTGAGACCGTGAGGGGTCGAAGAGCTGGAGTGAATGCGGCGTGCGCCCCCGCTTTGCCCACATTGGGTTCAGTGGTGTGCATGCATATTTAACATACAAGCGCACAACCAACGGGATTGTACACTCATCAACACAGCACCAACCTGTTGAATTTAGCTGTCGGAAACTGGACTTCATCCTGCACCTGCCTTTGCTGCACCCTCGGCCTTTAGTAGTTCAGCGGATACCCCAGACGTCAGTCACGCCTCCCAGCCCTAGCTCCACGCAAGCCACGGCTGACCACACCGTACGCCGTGATTCGCCACACCACGGCTCCCAACCCTATGATATCGCTGCCGCCGCCGCCAGCCCACGTCTGGTACCGGCATCTAAGGTCTCAACGCCTCCACGTCCGCCAAACACGCCACCGTTTCATGCCCGTCACCTCAAGCTGCCCCCTGACTCAATGTACTGCGCCCCTGCCTGCACCGCATGCAACCCTCAGTAACCCCCTGCCAACCCTGCCCCAACCTATTGCCTGCCCCCTGCCCTGTCCCCCACCCCGCACACGCCTGCCCCCCTCATTGCCCTGCTGCCCCGCCCACGTGCATCCCCTTCACGTGGTCCTCCAGCCCCTCCAGCTCGTCGTCGTCGTCGTCGTCGTCGTCCATTTCCTCGTCGTCCTCCATTTCCTCGTCGTCGTCATCATCGTCATCGAACAGCTCCTGCGCCTCCTCTGTGGGGCGGCAGCAGGAAGGAGGACGCGGACAAGGCGCACAGGCATGCGGATTAGGAATATTGAACTCCACAGAGGTGACAAGGGCAGGGCTGAATACCATAGAGCACACAGCAATCGCGCACTCAGGGCGGGACTGAGTAGGCGCGAGCAGTGAGCAAGCAGGACCAGACTGCGCTGCTTGGTCTGGTGTGCCACTACGGTACATGGTCTGGCGGCGTCACGCACCGTCTTCTAGGTTGAGGTGTGTGGATGGCCCGGCGCCGCTGCCGGATGGCCCCGCGCCCTCGTTCGCCTCCTCCGCCTCCTCTGCAGGGCGGGAAAGGAACAGGGGTGCGGCGTGACGTCTGCGTCAGCAGCGGTTTCGCCAATAGAGCGCGCAAGCCAACGATCCCTGCGATATCCCAGTCACGCCCCGGGGTCCTGAGACAACCCATCTCCTTGCGCAGCCCCTGCTCGCCCCCTCCCAGTACCAAGTCCCCCCCCCCACCGACTCCCCCCCCCCCCCCCGCACACGTACCCGGCACTGGCCCCAGCTCCGCCTGCTGCCTGGCCGCCTCCGCCGCCGCCGCCGCGCGCTCGATCATGGCCTTGATTTCCTCCTCCTCGTCCACCTCGAAGCCGTACTCGTCCGCCGCGCTGGCGTCGTCGTTGGCCACGAAGCCCTCCTGCAGGGGGGGAACCGGACATGGGGAGGGCGGGGCCGAAATGGGGAGGGTGTGGAAGGAAGTTCGGGCCAGGATGACAGGCCACCTTGGTGTGTGGAGGAAAGAGCTAGTTGGGACCAAGTGGGTGTGATGAGCATGACGAAGAGGAATGTCTGCACCAGCCCAACACAGTGCAGTAAAAGGCGCCAGGCCACGCCGCGCGGCGGCCTCACGCACCTGCATGAAGATCTCGCGGCCGTTGAGGATGCCCTTCTTGCGCCGCTCCTCCTCGTCCGTCGCCCGCTTGGCCGCCTTGGCCTCGCGCTTCGCCCGGTGCCAGGCACTGAACGTCTGCGGGTACGGGCGGGCGTAAGGGTGCGTAAGGAGCGGGGCCCAGGCATCAATTAACGCTGGCGGTAGGTTGCCGACTCAGAGCGTCTCCGCGGCCCACACCACTGGCCCGAATCCATCGGTTGGTACCACGTACCGGCAGTGGCTCAACTCGGCCACGCTTCGCCACAATCCCCTCGCCCCTGTCCTGCCGCCCTGTCTCACCTCCTGGGTGATGGGCGTGCGCGCCACCACCTTGGCGCGCTCCTCCTCAATGGACTCCGCAATGTCCTTGGTGTTGCGCGCCTCCTGAGGGCAGGCGGGTGGGCAGGTGGGCGTGAAGGAAGCAGGAGGTTGGGGAGTGGGGACCTGCCCGTTGGGCGCCACTCCTCCCCAGGTACTGCAGAGGTAGTCCACTTGGCCCCCGCGAACGCGCGCCGCCCCTTGCTGCAGCCATGTTTCACTGGCACCGGCGGTGCATCGAGTAGCTCCTCGCGGCTACTCAATATATACCCGCGTCCCAGCCTTCCCACTCTTCTCCCACCTCCTCTAGCAGCTCCTTCATCTGGCTCTTGAGCACGTAGTTGTGCGGCAGCGCGTGCCGGTACTTGCAGTCCTCGCCGTTGGGGCACTTCCAGAACCTGGAGGGCGGAGGCAGGGCGGATGGGCGGCAATTATTGTACGGTACATGGGAAGCCAGATCCTCGGGTACGGTATGAGCACCCCCATTCACAGACACCCGCCCACCCACGCCCGCCGTACCCACCATCCATACAGCTTCTTCTCCACGGCCTCCAGGAAGAATTTGCAGATGATGTCCGTGGGCTTGTTCTCGTTGGCGTGCTTCTGCTTCACCGCCGCCTCCAGCGTGGCCTGGTCCCAGTCCTCCATGCCCTGTGTGTGAACATGTGTGTTTGCATGTGTGTTTGCAGCCAAGAATGACGCCCACATTGTCCCGGAGGAAGGCGAACACACACACACATCCTCTCCCCTTGTGTCATCCAACATGCATACAGGCACACACGTCAACGCTCGGCGCCCCCCGGGGCTTTCACGCTGGGCTTGGCCACATAACACCCCCTGCCGCACCTCCTTGTCCTCGCCGTCCTTGCCCAGGTCGCGCTGGTCGGCGTACAGCGAGATCTTGGGGCCCTTGCGCTCCACCGACAGGTCGTGGCTGAACTTGCACTTGTTGCCCTTGGTGCACTGGTTGTGGCGGAAGAACTCGCACACGATGGACTTGGGGTCCACGCCTGCGCAGTGCGGTAGGGGTGGCGGGGGAGGCGGATGCTTGTGTGGGTGGGCATGACGGGCAGTGGGGAAGCGAGGAGAGCGCGGGAGGTAGGTGTCGAGGGCAGGCGGCTGGATAGTCGGCCAACCCAGCCCGGTTTGGCCATTCAGCAAAGCGTCCGTGAAGCGCCAAGAGGCGGTGCTGGCGGCAGGCATTGCGCCGCCCCATACCACGACGCTGCGAGCTGGCTGCTCCTGAACTGCAGCTGCTGTGCAATCATGGGCAGAACGGCGTGAGCGCAGGAATGGGCGGACAGCCAGCAACGCCTGCTGCCCGCCCGTCCCGCCGCAATTGCATCTGCGCCTCGGCAGCACCTCTGCGGCAACGCGCCAGCCAACGACCGTTGAACCCCTACCACGCCGGCGTGAGGCGGTGCGTCAACCCCTCCCCGCTGCCGCCTCCCGCCAGACCCGCCAGGCTGTATGACGCACCAGGCGAGCTGCCCTGGTAACCGCTGTACTGCCACACGCCACCGCCAGGCCGCCGCACGGCGTACGAGCTGCCAGCTGCGCCGCACTGTACTCCCACTAGGCCAAACCTCCAGCCCTTTCTGTGCGGCTGCAGCTCCTCCCCACTAACACCAGCTCCGCGACCGCAGCCGCATGGCCGCAGGCACCCAGGAGCCCTCCTTTGCAAGGGCTGTAGCAAGGGCTGTAGCGCTGCCCGGCCGGCCGCCCGCCCGCCCGCCAGCTGCCGTCCGTTTCCCGCATTCGACAGTCGCCTGGCTGCTGCACCCCGGCCGTACTTGCCGCCGCCGCCGCCTGCTGCCATGCGGCTCCAGAGTCAGTCGTAAGCGCGCAGTTGCCGCGCGACTCACGCCGCTGCATGAGCCGACGCGGCGTGGCGTACGGCGGCGCGCCACACCGCCGCTGCGCCGCTGCCCCGCCAAACACAACGACTGCCTATGCCAGCATGGTGTTGCTGGCAAGCACGGCAAGGCGCATCAGGCAGCGCGCGCGCTGGGACGGGTGTGCTGCAGCGCCCCTGTGCTGCGGCGTGCGGGCGGAGCAGCTGACGCCGCACGCGGCTCAGAGCGACATGGTTGCTTGGAGGCGACTCCAGCGCCCACCGTCCGCCTACAGCTGCTGACATGCTGCGCCTGGGTTGAGTCTCTGCGGCAAGCACAGCTCCATCCCCGGTATGGCGCTGTGCACGCCTGCTGGCAGCCAGCTGGCTTGCCACTGCATATGCACCCAGCTGGCCCTGCCTTCAGCCGTACTGTATCCAGTCCGCTTGGTCAGGTTCCATTTCTTAAATGGAAGCATCCCCTGTCGCCGGTGCTGCCGCCGCCACCACCGCTGCTACCGTACCACGGCTGCAGTCCGCTGCCAGCTGCTGCTCCTGCGTCCATGAGCCTCCCTCGGCCCCAGCATTTCGAGCCCCAGCACCAAGCACCGATTGCTGAAACTGTAACTCCAGCGATAGAGACCACGGAGCGGGCGCAGCCCGGCCAGTGCGCACGGACGCCCTGCCAGCACCACGCGCCGCGGATGGCGACGTGCCTGCCGCCGAACCCGCACCCACACCCCAGTGTACCCCGCATGCCCAGCTGGCCTGACGTGTACTCACCGTCCGGCACCTTTGGCTGCTTAATGGTCGGCAGAAAAATGTTGCCCAGCTCATCCGGAGCCTTGTCCTTCTGCGCGTGGGAAGAGCGGGTGCGTTCAGCCAGGCCGTGCTCACTGGAAGCCCGGCGAAAGCCCTACACCTGCGTCGCCCGCCCGCCCCCACTCGCCCACCTCGCCGCCCCAAAAGGATCCCAAGACTTACCTTCTTCGCCTCCACGGGCTTGTAGGCGCCAAGGTTCTGCGTCGCGTTCGTCTTGACGTTTTGCACATACCTGTGCACACGCACACAAGAACCGTACACGAACACGTTTGCGCAAGCACAGGATTGTACAAAACTTCAGCGGCCCCAGGCACAAGAACGGGCGCGAGCAGCAGGTAGGGCCGCTTGGCCCTCGCGCAGCCCGGGCCCGGAGGATCGCAGTCGCTTTCACAGGCCCGCCTTACTTTTGCACCTTGGCCGACTTGTTCTTATTTTTAAGGCCGAAAGTCTTGTCCTCAGCGGCCTACGCGCACGGAACACCCGTCAGGAAAGCCTGCAATTGCTTGCGGCGGCACGTCGGCAGTCCACACCTTCTGTTTGGCAGCCGCTTTCGCCTTGTCTACTTTGGGGGCTGCCTTCGGCGCCATCGTTCCACGAGCGGCGAGCGCGCAGCTGAGTGTTTTTGGAAGGTTTGCGTCTGAAGGGAGAAAGCAACTGCTGCCAATCCTAAGTGTTGGCAGCCTAGTCTGTATATTCAGTGCTTAATTTGGCGGAGGCAAACACGGGTGAAAATGTGCCGCTGCCGATGGAGGGATGGCCGACACTCGACTGTGTCTCGGCTATCGCCTGCACTGCCCCCTTTACACCTGAACCATGCAAAAACGCTTATAAATATTGCCATACTTCTCAACCCCTGAGTTTCACAAGTCGAGCTTGAATAGAGAGCTGACGGTTGCCAACGTCTAGACCGCGATGCTCCAAGGGGCAAATATGCAGCGTGCCTGTAGGCAGGCTGGCCCCTTCAAGGGAGGCAGCGCAGCGCCTGCTCTGCCGATGCGTTTCGCTCGTTCTTCCGTGCGCGTGAACAACAACTCGGGTGCGCCTAAGCTCGCTGAAGCAGAGGTGTTGCCTGGAATTATGGGAAGGATTCAGGAGATCTAGGCTTTGGGCGACGGGGCGGTTCATCGGCAAGCATCCTCCTACGCAGCTGGCCCAAATTGCGTTAGCTGAGTGATAACCCTCCTGAGGACTATTTGCGGATGTCTGTCGAGCAGGGAAGATCTGGGGCGCCGAGGAGGAGAACGCTGCGCAAGTGCGTCGACTCATCAGCCGCGACCGCAAGGAGTTCCTGGGCAACGCGCAGAACGACATTTTGGAGAAGTACAAGGTGGAGCTGGGTGATGCCGTCGAGGTTGCCCCAAAGGATGGGCCCACGATTAGCGCCAGTGAGTTGAGGGGGGTTGGAGGTGTGACGCTCTGGGTTAGCGTGTGCGCGGGGTTGAAACACGTACATAAGGTGGGCTGCACCTCTGCAGGTCCCTAGCTACTCTACGATGTCGCAATGTTAAGCTCACAATAAAACGTTGTAATTCATTTGTGCGTCGACAGACACGCCCAACCCCTTTGGCAAGGCGCCCGCGGCTGCCAGCCCGTTCGGCGCCGCGCCGGCCGCCTCGCCATTTGGCAGCAGCACCGGCGGCGCCGTGGGCGGCGGTGCCGGAGCCAGCCCCTTTAAGCGGGACATTGAGCCCGCGGGCCTGCGGCCAGACATGTCTCCGGACCCGTTCGTCAAGGAGACGCCCGTCAGCATGCTGAAGAGCATCACGCTCACCCAAGTGGTGAGGTGCTGTGCCGAGGGTGTGGGTTTTTTGGGATCGCTTTCATACCTGTGGCCGCACCGTGTGTGGCTTTCAAAGCGGAGGAGTACAACAGCGGTGCATTGCGGCGGCAGACACACAAGGCAGGGCTAATTTGGTCTTTGAGGAAGCCATTTGTCCATGTGTTTTGCCAGCGGATGCGCGTTCGCCGGGCCCGTTCCCTTGTCAGACATCAATCATGGGTGCTGTTGTGTCGTGCTGCTTACACACTGCCCACCTTGAAAGCATGTGTGTGCGTGACACCTTCGTACGTCTGACGCCATACATCGCGCTGCCGCAACAACACCATATCGCACTGCCGCTGTACCTCAGGTGCTGTTCTGCTCCTTCACACTCATCATCCTGTCCATGCTGGCGACCTTCAACATCGTCCTCAGCACCGGTGCCATCCGCATTGCCGGCATCGATTAATGCGGCATCTCCTGGCCGGGGGCAGCCATACACTGCGGTCCGTGGCAGGCCTAGTCCAAGGGTGCACCGAGCTGCCCGTCGGCGAGGGGCTAGTGGCAGCGAGGTGAACTTGCGAGGTGCTGGGGGAGTAAATGGGAGGAGATGCGGACGGCGCGGCAGCGTGTGGCTGTGGCCGCGCTGACAGAGCAGGACAGAGTCAGCAGAGTACGCACCGGTGGGGCGGCTGACGATCGTGTGACGGGTGGGTACACGACTATACTTTAGTAGTACGTCGGCAATTTTGAAGGTAGGCGACATGGCAACATGGGTTTGCAACAGCAGATGCACCAACATCCTTCAAAGAATGCAGTGCACCAACGACCTCCACAGTGTTTGTGCTGCGCAGCTACATGTTCTTATGCGTGGAAATCCATACGGCATTTTGTGCTAGACGCTTACAGCGGTTGCGCACACGTTTAGCCGGGAATGCATGGAGGTTGCGCACTACGTGAAGCAGAGGCGCGTTGGCGGATGCTGCCGTACAAGCGTCGCCGTGTGCTAGATGCAGATTATGGACGGGTATGGGCGCCAGCTTTATGTAATGCCAGTATTGATGCCGTGCAGCCTTCCAGACGAAGGGCACGGCAGCTGACAACAGTTAGCCGGGCGGGGGTTCAGCGGGAGCATAAAAGTACGGAGTTCGTCGGCACGTTGCGTCTGGACGCTGTCCCGTGCAAGTTTGTGCTGGCTTTGGCAACTTGACCAGCCATTCTATATAGTTCCGCAGCACTCGTCAATAATAGATAGCCACACGACACGCTTTCACCCGCAAGCCACAATTTGACATCCAACCTTGCCACCCATGCCCGCGCCCGCATTGGAAACAGCCTACCTGCACCCAACCATTCTACACAGGGGCAAGCGGGCCTGGTTGCACATTAGCGCCGCTGGCACGGTGGCATCACTGCACGGACGTCGGGAAGCTCCCTACTGGGCCGGTGCGGGACCTCATTCACTGGCCGGTTGGGTTGGAGTTGCCAGCTTGAACTGCGAAACCCCTTCTCCGCTTGCAACACCCGCTTCTGGGCCTCGACTGACCCGGATTTTGATCAGTGAGTTCTGCCTCTGCCTATTCCTGTCCTCTCCCTTGCACGCCTCCGCATCATGGCGGGGTATGCACATGATTATTCCTTCGATTGTGCGGTCTGATACGCAGCTTGCTTTGGCTAGTACTTATGGCGGTGCCTGCCGGACCACGCCCAATGGCTTCGGGCTGTCACGCCTCAAGAGCAGTGTGGTGCTCACAGACTTCCTGGAGGTCGGCACAGTGAGTCCGAGGCAGGGGTCACACACCGAAGCCATCCGGTGCGGAACAGGTCCCATTGGCATCTGATAGCCCGCGCAAAGTGATAAGCGTTGCCTGGCGAGCTTTCCTTGCTATGTATGCCTCTGCTATGATATCTAATCGTGTGGCGTCGTGCCGTGGGAGATGCAACCCGGGTTCACTTCAGTTTGGGGCACCGTCCCAAAACTGCACAACCTTTGGACCTGTGTTTAGTCGTGGTAGTACAGTCCGACGTGGAAACCAACCTTGCCTACCCCCACACGCACACGCCTGTCGTGTCAGATTCACCGTCCGACAGTACTACCACTGCCGTACGGCCCTTCCCGTGCGGGGGGTCATAGGGGTGGGCAGGGGGTGTTCCACGACGCCTGAACGGCCCCCCCTGCTTCCACCCACGCTCTCAGACCCTTTGGATACATAGTATAGACTTGCTGATTGTATGGAAGGCAAATCTGGGCTCGCCTGAGGCATAAATGACGGGTTTCGGTGATGCAGCCAGCGAGCCCGGTGGGTTCGTGCCAAAGCCATCCACGCCGAGTGCACAGGAGAGACCGTGACATGTCTCAATATGCTACGTACATATGTAATATTGCACCGAAGTATCTCCCGATGCACTATGTTAAGCTTCGCGGACCGACATGTCGCATCCTTGACGCATTTTGAAGCATTTCCCGACTTTGTGCCAATCTCGCACAATATATTGACCAATTCAAACATATATCAACGCGAGCACATCGCGAGTCCAACAATCCATCAAGATCCCTCCTCCCCGCCGACTCCCCTCTCCTCTGCCTCTCCGCGCGTCCTACTCCCGCGCGCCCATCTTCCCGATGGTCCCGACCATCCTCTAATCCGGCTCTACGCCATCATCTTGGCCTTGTTGAACTGCACAGCACGGATGCTGCACTGCCTACCCTTGGCCTTCTTCGCCGCCCGCTTCGCAATGGCGCCCTCACGCTTGGCGCTCAAACCGGGGTCCGCCAGCTTCGCGCCGTTGTTCCACTTGCCCAGCCGCCGGCCACTGCCGCTGCTGTGTAGGTGGTCAGTGGGGCGCATGGCGTAGCCACCGCGCGTGCGAGCGCGCCTGTAGCTCCAGCCCCGTGCCTGCTCAGGCCGCTGCCGCATGGCCACGTGGTGCGCTATGCGGCGCTCGCGGCCCTGCAGCACCATGACTGACGGCTTCTGACCACCTGGCCCGGTGATGCAGGCGAAGTGGCCCTCGTTAGCATCCGTGCTGATGGCGCGCTCGTTGAGGTGCTCACGATCCTGCGGCCGCATGTTTTCCAGCACATGCAGTCGCGCGTCCGTGTTGTTCAGGAACGAGGCGGCGTTGGCCAGGCTCAGGCCGCACACGTGGCTGCAGCTGCCGCCGACGACCGACCACGAGTTGCCCAGGCAGCGGCTGATCAGGAAGTAGCGCAGCTCGTTGCGCATGGCGCGCTCCAGTGGGTCCAGCTGCGCCTCATCCCAGGCACGGAAGGCGCCGATAAGCGTCTCCATCCATAGGGCCTCCCGCGTGAAGCCCCTGTCCCGCAGCGCTGTCGCCAGCAGCCGGCTGCCTAGGAGCGCCTGTGCGCACGCAACGGACTGCGTGTCCGTGCGGCCCTGGGCTATGGCCAGCAGCACCTTGGGGTCCTCGTCCATGAACTTCTGCCTCCGCTGCATCACCGGCGTCTCCTGCCAGTCCTGCACCAGCTGCTGCAGCACCGCCTGCACCACGCAGCTGTCCATGCCGAGCTCGCCTGTGCGCGGTGGTTCTGTTGGCCCAGGATTACCGCCTCGCATGGGCCCTGGCCGCGCGCTGCCGGTGAAGCCGCAGGGCCGCAGGGCCGCAATGTCCTGCATGACCTCCAGTGACGCACCCGGCGGGAAGATGCTGCCCTGGGCTTGCGACTTAGCAGCCGTCTTGAGCTTATGGGGCTCGTCAATCAGATTGGCTGCCTTACCCGACCGGAAGTGCGAGTGTGCCAGAGAGAAATCGACGCCCGTGCGCTTGAGTGCGGCTGCCTTTGCGTGGTGCTGCTCCTGTGCGACGGCGCTGTTCATGGTGGCAAGCGCCTGTGCAGGCCGCAGCCGGCTAGGCCACTGGCCGTGTGTGAGCCGGAAGGCCCAGTAGCCACGCTCCAGCTGTGCAGCGGTTGCCAGCTGCGGCACAGATGTGCCGCGCATGCACTGCAGCAGGTGCCCGACCACGCGCTGGCCCTCCGTCACTGGCACGACAGCGACAAGGGCAGCTGCCTCCGCGTCCAGCATGTCCATGTCGCTGCCGCCACCGCCGCCGCTCTTTTGCATGAAGCACGAGATGCGCTCATGCAGCACCGGGTCCGTCATAGATGGCGGCCGCTCCGCGGCTGCCGGGTCGGCCCGCACCTCTCTGATCAGCTCCTCCAGCGGGTCCACAACACGCGTTTCTGGAAACGCCTCCGCAAGTTTGAGAAATCGCTGGCGCTGCTGCTCCAGGTGCGGGATGCCCTGGATGCTTGCAGCATAAGCGGCACCCCCACGCAGGTCCCGGCACAGCAGTACACGGCCAAACCACTTGCGGCGGGCAGTGGCAGCGATGGCCTCGACTGCCGCTGCTGCATCCCCCGCGCCAGCCCCGCCGCCGGCACCTTCCGCCGCCCCGCCGCCGGCCTCAGCGGCAGCAGGGCCGCCGCCCGGCGCCGCCCCAGGCTCCGGTTCGGCGCCCGTGCCAGCCCCGCCGCCGGCCTCAGCGGCAGCAGGGCCGCCGCCCGGCGCCGCCCCAGGCTCCGGTTCGGCGCCCGTGCCAGCCCCGCCGCCGGCCTCAGCGGCAGCAGGGCCGCCGCCCGGCGCCGCCCCAGGCTCCGGTTCGGCGCCCGTGCCAGCCCCGCCGCCGGCCTCAGCGGCAGCAGGGCCGCCGCCCGGCGCCGCCCCAGGCTCCGGTTCGGTGCCCGTGCCAGCCCCGCCGCCGGCCTCAGCGGCAGCAGGGCCGCCGCCCGGCGCCGCCCCAGGCTCCGGTTCGGCGCCCGTGCCAGCCCCGCCGCCGGCCTCAGCGGCAGCAGGGCCGCCGCCTGGCGCCGCCCCAGGCTCCGGTTCGGCGCCCGTGCCAGCCCTGACGCACTGGGGGCACAGCCAGTCACCCTCCGGGACGGACGTGAGGCACTGACGCTGGTCGTACGGCAGGCAGGCTGCAAGGCAACCAATGTGGTAGCCCGCGTTGCAGCCACGCGTACACTGCTCGTCCCCACATAGCAGCATGGTGCTGTGGAGCTGGCTGTCATCACTCGCTGCACTGTAGCAGAGCTGACAGCGCTGTCCCTCGTCCAGCGCCACGTCAGCTGCCGCGACGGTTGGCAGCACGCCCTGCACCTCTTCGCCCTCCGATGCATCCTCCTGCTCCGAGTGCGGCTCCGACTCATCCTCCTCTCGGTCTTCCCGAGCAGTCGCTGCCTCCCGGAGCCATTCCGGCTGTCGCACGTTGCGCCTGGGACGCGCTGTGGCGCCCACCACAAGAGCAGGCGCCGGTGCTGCTTCCAGCGCCTTGGCATTTCGCGGTTTGCGCTTGCTGGCCGGTCGCTTCTTCTTCTGCACCTTCCCCGGCCCCAACTGCGGCCCCGGCCCTGGCAGTGGCGCCGCGCACAGCAACGGCTTGCTGCTGTTGCGGACCGTGCGCAGACGAACGCCACGCAGCAGCGGCATCATTGGTGCCGCCGCCTGAAGGATGAAGGGGTCCACCGGCAGGGGCGTGAAGGCGGCTGCGTAGCAGCCCCAGAGCGCCTTCAGAGCCGCCGCCTTGCCGCCTGTTCCCACCTGCCTGCTCGCCCGCTCCTCTGCTGCTGTAGTCTCCACCTGCCGAAGCAGCTGCAGCCGGTTGCTGGGGTCAGGCCCGGAGCTGTTGGTAAGGGAGAAGTGCTCGCCGTCCGTGGTCCGTGGTCCGGCTGCTGATGCCGCAACCAGCGGGGTCCAGCTCTAGCAGCCGCGCGCGGAAGCTGTTCACAGCCGCCGCCGCCACCCACTGGTCCTTGGTGGTCAGCAGGTTGTACTCCTGGCGCCCCAGCGTGACGCGCGCCTTGAAGCGACCCCTCCATAAGCTCACGCCGTACAGCCGGCGCCCTTGGCTGGTAGGCTGCGACAGGGTGTCGGCAGCAGTCACTGTGGCTGCTGCTGGCGGAACTGGAGGCGACGCTGGTTCAGCTGCCGCCACTCCCGCCACCGCAACCACATCCACCTCCGCGCCTACGTCTACAGGCACGGTCGTGGGCATGGTTGCGGGCGCAGTCGTTGCCGCGGGTGTAGGCGGCGGCGGCGAGGTGCCGTCAGCAGCTGGTGCGGCAGGCAGTGCGCCAGCAGACTCCGTGCCAGGGCCTGCGTGAATGCATCAACCACAGAAGTACCGCTGATCGTTCACTGTAGCCTTCCAACGCTTGTTCTCGGGTCGAGCCCCTGACCCACAGGGGCACTCATGCATAAACTCACCGCCACTCGTGTCAAGCTGCTCCTCTTCATGCTGGGCCCCAAGTGGCAGCGGCAGGCAGGCAGGCGGCGTGCTGGCAGCGACAGGGCCGTTGGTGATATCACCGAGCACAGCACGAGGAGCCGGGCGCTTGCTCGCTGCAGGCTCTGTGGGGTTGGGACGGGGCGCTGTGGGGTGAGACCTTGGGTGAGACATGGGCATGAGGCGTCACAAACACGGCCCCACCTTCACACATGGTTACACCGCACCTGCCGCCGCCGCCTCCAGTACCAGCCGCGCAGCCTTCTCTGCAGCTCCCGGCATTGCCAACGCCCGCGGATCGGGCACAGCTGCGAGGGCAACCGCTTGGGCCCGGGTCCGCGCGTTCTCCTTGGCGCTCTGCAGCTCCACCAGCAGCACCTGGAGCTCTTTCTCGCATTTGTTATGGAGCCGAACTGTTGCAGCGTCAGCTCCAGTCTGCTCTTTTACTATCGCTAGAACACGTGCGTCAAACGCGTCGGGAACGCAGCTAAATCTTTGACATTTGCAAGCCCGGTTGCCTGAACGCGAAGGATTCACTGTTTTCGCACATCGAGCACAGTAATAGTTAGGTACGAGCTTTCCATTGAGGTTAAGATACGCACATAAGCATTCTTCGCAATCCATGTGCACTCGTATCGGTCAAACCACGACCCAGAGCAGTTCTGAGAGTCGATATAGTGTTTGTATGACCTAAATTAGTGTATGTGGAAGTATTGCAGTTTGGACGGAGGCTTGTGTATGGGCACGCCCCCTAGTGAACCCGGGTTGGGGAGATGCTCACCACGCCCAACGCAATGGCTGCACCCTACAGGGCTTTGCCAACCTGCTTAAATGCCATACCACTGTCCCGTCGCACAACAACCCAATGGCAGGACTTCGGGCTGTCTCACCTCAAGAGCAGTGTGGTCTCAGAGACTTTCTAGAGGTCGGCACGGTGAGTCCGAGGCAGGGGTCACACACCGAAGCCACCCCGGATGCGGAACAGGTCCCGTTGTCATTCGAAGTCCCGTGCAAAGAGATAAGCGGTTTGCCCGGCGAACTTGCACTTCCTGCTTGGTTGCGTACAGTACGGGTGTGCCGTGGCGCGCATCTGCTGTCCGCTCGGTGCCCTACGAACGCAGGTGCCGTACATGGCACCAGAGGCGACGTCGCCCACTTCTCGGGGCTTTCAGACCGAGCGGTGAGTTGGCTCGCCCCCCAAATGTGAAATGCTGGCGGGCGTGCAGCGCGGGCTGGTGTCAACATGCTGAAGGCGCGAAAAGCTGTTGGCAGTGCATTTATAGCGCCTACTCCACTTTACGCACTCGGTGGCAAGCGGACCAGCGACAAGAACAGAAGCACTATGGGGTATATAGTGCTTCTGTTCTCCGGTTTCAGGCCGCATGGGCCGCTTCGCGGCCCCATCCTGCCCAAACCTGCGGGCTGAGTTGTCTTATATTCCTGAACCCTGTTCCTATACCTATTCCGGCTTCTAACAAAGTCAGTGATGCATTCATAAATAATACATTGAACCATTTGATTTTGATGTCAAACATGTAGAGGCGAACCATGGTGGACTCTAGGTTGGAGGGCGCTGACAGCGCAAGTAATTACTTGAAACTTAGAGATGCTATTCGAGCGCTGGCCAAGCTCGAGAGGGAGCGGCTGCAATTGCAAGTGTAAGCGTACGGGGTGTAGCTTTGAGCCAACCTTAGCGTAAAGTCACACTGGTGCCTGATATTTGGTTCAGGCGTTTAAGCTCCATGCCGGCCGACTCCCGAGAGGCGCAGGCCGCACGGCTCGCGCTAGAAAGATTGAATAGTCTTGCTGCGGCCCGCGAGGAGTACAAGGCTTGGGTCCTACGGCAGTTGCATTTGGGGGAGGAGCTGCCAACTGCGGCGGCGCGAGGTGAGGTGCAGGGCTTGCTTGCTTGCTGGGAGTTCAAACTATCAGCCTGCGCCTGGTTGTCGTTCGGTGCTGTTTGGACGCTATAGCGAACGGTTACTCACGGTGTTACTTACTCCTTCCTGTCCAACCAGGTGCCGACACCAGCAAACCAGACATGGAGCCACAACACGACAAGCTTTCCGGTGAGCGCGGGTGTACTTGGAGGGCGCATGTTCGTGTGTAGCTACGGTGCCCGGAATGTACTTGCGAGCGTGTCGAAGGGCAGTCGAAGGCCAAATGTGTTGTAAAGAACAGTGGGGCTTTGTGCATCATACACACGACGCGCTGTGCAGATGGTCCCTAGGCTGACTGCCCCCTCTCTTGGACTGCCCCCTTGAGCCAGCCAGCAGCCATATCGCGTTCAGCTCGCAAGGGCCCACTACGCGTGGAGAAGTGGCGAATAGCCTTGCCTGGGTTACAAAAGATGCAAGGGCCTGCGTTGGACGGAGCTGGGGCTCCTGAGTGGCAAAGGCCAGGGGTAATACGGGAGCGACAGCCTGCAACAATTGAAGCTGTGCATGGCATTTGAGGGGTGTTCTGGGAAGCGTTACCTCGCTTTTTGCACCGCCCTTTTGCGCTGCAGAGAAGGAGCTGAACAGGCAGGCTAGCCTGACAACATACCGGCGCTATCAGTTCGCGTCCTTCAAGGACTTCCTGCAGGAGTTCCAGCCGCCGTCATGGAAACCGTCGTCATGCGGCTCATTGCAGTCCACGGAGAAGGATGTTCCGCCACCGTCCAAAGTACTGGATTGGCAAACTTTTGAGCTGGGTACGTAGCCCAGGAGTGGGCAGTGAGGACGAGGGTGGGGAACCGCAGGGTCGGGAGGGAGGTTTAGAGTAAGGTATGGAACCATGTACGGTGTATGATTTTTGTGGGTACAGCCAGCATTGAGTCACATTCGGCCAGCCACGGACTGTGGAGGACTGCATCTAGGACTGAGGACTGCAATAGTACTGAGTACTGTATGGCACACCAGAGGCTTGATTGACAGTGGCACTCGTCCTGAGGTTGCTCAAGGGCCCAACGCCGCGAATTTGCTCTTGCTTCCCTCGCAGAGTGTCAGGAGCTGATGGATAAGATCACGGAGAGCGGCCCGGCCATTGACGTTACGGTGTTGGCGTCGCCCTCTGCTGCGGTAGATTGTGAGGCGACGCTGCAGGATGAGCTGCTGTGGTGCTTCCTGAAGCCGCTGCAAGTAGCGGCCTCCGCTGTGGACAACTTCTTCGTGTGCGGCCGCATGCAGCGTGACGTGGTGGGCCTGCCTGCCAACTCAGGTTGGACGTGGGGTGGATCTGTGGATTGTGTTGTGATGCTGGGGTGACAGAACACAGCCTTGCGGCATGCCGTGCACCTGTAACCCTTTGTTGCCCCTTCATCGCCCTGCTCCAGGACGCCCGGATTTCCTGATTCTGTCGGACGACAGCAAGACCCTGCTAGTGGCGGTGGAGGTGAAGACATCAGCTGCGCTCTGGGTGCCTCACGGCAGCAGCTTGCCAGATGCGTACGCCGCCGCGAACAAGAAGAGCAACATTGTGAAGGCCGTCCTCCAGCTGTACAGCTACCTTGACCGCGTGCCGTACGGTGTGCTGCTGACAGACAAGCAGCTCTTCTGCATGCGGCGTGAGCACACCGAGCTGCTGTGCAGCCCCAGCATTCCGATGACACATCAGGGCGAGGCGGCAGGTGGTTCTGGGGCGGGCTCGCTGACCGCTGCGGCAGCGGTGTACTGCATCGCGAAGATGTCCCAGACATGGTGGATGCAGCGCCAGCCGCAGCCCAGTGGCAGCCCAGGCGGTAGGGGTCGTGGGTGTGACACAGCAGGCAACCGCTGGTGGAGATCCATACTCCAAGGGTTCACCGCATGGCTGGCTGGGTCAAGTACAATCATGGGTGCAGCCGTGGCAGCTGCTGCCGCATCCGAGCCCGTGGCACCCCCGCCGGCAGTCGTCACGGAAAGCAGGTGCACCTCCAGCCAGCTGTTTCCGGGCTACAGGCCGGACCCGCAGGTTCCGGGGCACACGCCCCGGTGCCTGGGAGACTCAAGCTTGGGCGTCGTGCTGCAGGGGGTGCTTGGCGGCCTGCCGGCAGCCGTGAAGCTGGTGGACCTGTGGCAGCAGCTGGAGGGCAGGGAGTTGCTGCAGGTATGCATGTGTGCTGTGTGTACACTAGGGTGCGGCTAGGTGAGTGGCTGACTTGCTGGCTTGCGGGTCTGCATGCCGTTCGTAATCAAGGGGCAGTGACCTGACTCCAACAAGAGCCCTTGCCCTGGCAACACAGTAAAGTAACGGTGTCAATTGCGGATCCATTTGGCTTTGCTCTGCTCTGCAGCATGAGGTTGGTATTTACGGAGAGCTACAGCCGCTGCAGGGCAGCTACGTGCCGCAACTGCTGGGCTATGGCTACTGCGACGGCTGGCAGTACTTCCTGGTGTGTGGGGTAGCAGGGCAATCAAGTACTAGGACTGCTTGGCACACAAGGGCAAGATAATCTAAGAACCGGGAATAAGTAGCAAGTGAGTTGAGTGCAAAGCGGCATAAGGCATCCAATATATTCCTGCCTACACTCCGCATTGCTGCCCTTCCTCAGGCCACAAGTCTAGAGGGCCCGTCGCTGAACCGTGAGGACGGCTGGACTCTAGGCGAGGCGGTCACACGCGCGGGAGCCTTTGCTGCCCTGGACGCGGTGGGTGCTTTTGTAATGGACGCCCTTGGAGTTTCAGTACCAGTTCCGTTCCATCGCGTGTGATACACATATCTGCACGCAATCAGGAGCTGTGTCCCTCAATTGCATGCACCAAGCACCAACTGATTGGAATCCCGCCATGCTGTGTACGGTGCGCCTCCGTGGCACGGACATACTCGCGCGCAGGTGCACGCGTGCGGTGTCCTGCACGGCGACATTGCGCTGCGGAACTTTGTACTGGCGGCCTCGCATTCGCAGCCAGCGGGCATGGAAGGCGGTGCTGCTGCTGGCGGGGGCGGGGGCGGGGGCGGGGTGGAAGGAGGTCGCGCTTGGCAGCAGGAGCCGTGCGTGATGCTCCTGGACTTCGGGCACGCCAAGCTAGTAGCCACTGCGGCCGAGGAGTGTGGTGAGGAGCCCGCCGAGCTGCTCCGGCGTGAGCGGAAGGAGCTGCAGCAGTTGCTTGGGTGCGAGCCTCCGCTGCCGGCAGCTTCAGGCTGTTGGGGTGCACAGGCGGCAGCTGCCGCAGGCAGCAACGGCAGTGACATGGACAATCAACAAAAGCTGACACCGGGCTTGCCGGACTTATGCGCGGCCCCAGACAGTTCGGTAGTAGCGAACCGACCCAGCAGCCTCCCAGCCGTGCACAGCAGCCAGAGGCAGCCCGTGCGCCTCCTGCCGGCACCACCCCCATCCAGGTCAGGCGGACTGGGCGGCTGGCGCATGCAGCTGCAGCCGTGCGTGCCGCGCAAGTTCCAATTGCTCACCCATCACAACGGCCGCCACGCATCACGTGCTTCAATACCCAGACTGCAAGGGTAGGTCAGGGGCTGGCGAGCAGTGTGCCTCTCTCCGTGTGATCCCGTTTGCAACGTGTGAATGACTTGTGGTGCCTGTGGCGCCGGGTTAGCACATTGGCACGGTCCATCCGAACATTCGTGCAGGCAGCCTGCCAACACGCGCTCATGTGCACTTGCCCTTACACACTCCTGCCGCAGGCTTGGCATAGGATGCTTGCGATGTCGGCGGCGGCTGGCTGCTGGCGGCTACGGCGGCAGCTCAGAAATCGGGGCAGCCATCTTGAAGTAAGCCATGAGAAGCGGCTGTGCATGGGTTGAGGACACGAGCATAACACAACCAGTGTCGTGCGTTGAGGTCATGATGGGCCAAGGGCGCCAACATGTGTTTCAGGCAGCTACATGACAGCACTTTAATGCGGGGTCTGATGAACTGACATAATGAGAGGGATGGAGCTTGTGTTTGATAGTGATGCTCCTTGCTTGAGTTCAAAGCGAGGCGCTTGGCCAATCGATGTGGTAGCGGGTGGGCTACCACCGCTTTGGGAGCCTTGCATTGCACGCCAGTCCAGTGTAGAGGGTGTTAAACCGTGTGCTGCTGATGCGCGCAAATAGGGTTTTAGGCGGTAGGGATGTTCAGGCAATAGTTACAATACTTGGCAGTGTTCCTGGCCATATGGTGCTTGCAGCTGCTCTTGCCTTTTTTTGGCGGGCGGCTGATGGGCGGCTGCTGGCCAGGCGCCGTCTGCATGTGTGCGCCGTGCGGCGGCAAGGCCCCGACGACAATGTGTGTATGTAGACAGTTATGACTACTACCACGTAACAAACAACACTGACAGGCTTGCGTCGCAGGCCATGGCCATGTTGCTGCTTGCAGGCTACTACTGGACTGCTCGGATAGAGAGGAGGCGAGGGTA
This sequence comes from Chlamydomonas reinhardtii, assembly GCF_000002595.2. NCBI lineage: Eukaryota > Viridiplantae > Chlorophyta > Chlorophyceae > Chlamydomonadales > Chlamydomonadaceae > Chlamydomonas > Chlamydomonas reinhardtii. The sequence goes on along the minus strand of NC_057004.1, from coordinate 2,464,960 downwards.
GCGGCCTGCACAGGAAGAGAGGGAGAGCGAGAGAGAGCAGGAAGGAGCGGCCCAGTGAAGTAGTGTTGAGTGACCAGGAGTGACTCCGCAATGCAGCACATCATCACCTGTACTCAATCGATTTCAGCAGGTGTAGTAGGTGTTCACGTTACAGCCTCGCTGACAAGTTCGGCCATAGTTGAAGTAATCCTGGCACGCCGGCACGGGTGTAAAGCACGCCTCTGCACGCCATACCCAACACACCGCGCGTGTCCATCTATCGTGCTGGGCCTGTGGGCCTGTGACCCACCACCTCCTGCCACCACCACCCGGCCCCCACGTCCCTACCCACTCAGCCACACTCCGGACGCCACCAATGTCATGGGCAGGAGCGCCCAAGCAACGTACCCGTGCAGCACACCCTCGGCGGCTTTTTCGGAAGGACTCGTCATCGGGACTCCACGCATGCAACACGATCAGAAGTGGGCACTATTTCAACGGTTGTGAGCCAGTCCGTCGATAGCTGCGTATTGTGCATTTCAGGTTTAAATGGAGCTAGCTTATTCTGCAAGTGCGCGATTTCCTAAAGTGTATGTAGCCGCTGCAAGGGCCCTTCTGTAAACGCGGAACTGAGAAAGTTCGCAGCCCCCGAAATGGAGGCAAGTACACATTACGTGAATCCGCTTCAGCACTTGGCTTGACAAGGGGGCCGAATGTTGCCATGTGGCACGCAGGATGGCACAATCGCTTTCACGGAGACGTTCCAGTCGGAAGGCGTCGAGTTCGATGCCACCTACCAGCGGAGCATTGCAGACAGTGGGTAGAGCGATAAACAGGCATTGCGTGGGGTGGGGGCTGAGCGGAGCAGGTCGGGGTTCGTGTGCACCGGGGTACTGTACCACCGGCTTTCAACAGCATGCACCCGTCTGTTACAGGGGTTGCCGTGAGGGAGCTGTCTGCTAGCGGGATGCTTACCATGCTTGTCATCTTCTGTATGCCGTTGCTTGTTGCGGCACGTGCGCAGTCGAGGAGCAAACGGTTGGGAGCGGCTGGCTCTTCGGGCGCGGAGGTGGGTGGTAAGGAAGGCACCTTAAGGACGGGCTGCTTGCCTTGCAGCCCCCACACAATCCACCTTCAGGGCCAACATGCGGGTAGCCGTGAGCCGAGGACGTCATACCTCGCGGACAGCAGGGGTAGCTTCCTAAAGCGGGTTCCATCACTTCCATGACATGCAAGCCCTAGTTTCGTTGGCTAACCCGCTGGTTCCCGCTCGCACAGCTTTCGACAAGGCCGATGAGCAATACCTGCGTGACTTCAACCGGACCATCCGGAAGCAGGTGAGCGCCGTGATGCCATGTGTGTGCAGCATAGCAACTCTCAGGCTGAGCATGTTGCTAGCTAACTAGGCCTTCTAAGTGGTGTGCTGAACCCGATTAGGGAACGTGTTTGCAACCTCGTCCCCTACTGCTGCGCAAGCCACTAAGCAGCGCACGTGTTTTCGAGTCAGCGACCGCAATCACGCCGACCCACAACACAACCCACATGTTCATGTGTGAGAGCAGGAGACCCAGATGGACGAGCTTGCACGTGAGATGTGGGAGCGAGAGCGGCTCAAGCTGGAGAGGGATGCCATTGCCGCCGCCAACGCCGCCGCCATGCAGCGGGCTGCCAGCCTAGGCGAGGCCGCCGCTGCTGCCGCCGCGGGGGCTGGGGCGCTTGGTGGAAGCGGGCAGCCAGGGCCGGCGGCGGGGCTGCCGGGTCCAGCAACTGCAGCCGGCAACAGGTAGAGGTGCCGCTGGGCGGTTGTGTGGTTTGGGTGTTTGTGAGCATGGGCGTGACGTAACTTGGTCGCCAGCAGCCATCGCCATCCGCTCACTCTTCCCTGTGGTTTGACGTGCACCCTTGATACTGCTGCTGCTCACCCCACACAGGCCTGAGCCGCTCCTGCTGCAAGTACGCGTCACGTCCAAGCACGAGGTGGGGACGCTTCATGCGTTGTGTCCGGTAGCAAAATCCCATCCGCATGCTCGGGCCCTGACAAGGAAACGGGTGGGAGGACGCGGGAGCCACATGGTGCGTGAAACTAACTAACTGCCCGCGCATGCTTTGTGTCACAGCGGCGAAGCACGTCTCCAGAGGCCGAAGCCGTGCCCAACGGTGGCGACGGCATGGAGCCCGCCTGCAAGCGGCCAAGGACGGCGGCTGGCGGCGCAGCAGGCGAGGTCGGGCCAGTGCCCTCCTCCGCAGCGCACGCGGCGGCGTCCAAGGCGGCCCGCCCCTCCAGAGGCGCCACCATCGCGCCCAACGCGGCGGCTGGCTTCCCAACGTATGGCGGGCAGGCAGCAGCAGCAGCTGCAGCAGCGGGGAAAGCTGCCGCTGCCGCTGCCGCTGCCACAGCTGGAGGTGGGGGTGGGGGCGCCTTCTTCGGTGGCTACGGCAGCGCGTCGGAGAGCGACGGCTCGGACGACGAAGACGACCAGCCCCGCTGCCACCAACACGGCCGCAAAGGCGCTTCAGCGGCGGGGGCCGCGCATGGAAGAGGCGGCCGCGCAGGAGCTGGCACAGCACCCAAGCCCAAACCGGCGGGCCTGCCGGCGCTGCCGCTGATGAGCGCAGATGCTCTTTTCAGCGACAATTCGTATATGGCGGGCGGTGTGCTAGCAACACGGCTGGCGCCGCAGGCGGTTGGGGGCGCGGACGGCTGGCAATGTGAAGAGCAGGATTCCGAGGATGAGAGGCAGGAGGAGGCGCGGGCCAGGGCGGAGCGGGAGGCGCGGGAGGAGCGGGAAGCGCAGGAGCGGGAGAAGCGGAAGCGTGCCAAGGCCAGAGAAAAATATGGGTTTGCTGGGTTCGATGTGAGCAGCAGCGAGGATGAGGACGAGGACGAAGAGGAGGGTTACTAGTGCGAGCGGTGGTCGGTGGAGTTATTGCGGCAGCAGGACCCTGCCACACATTCGGGTCAGTAGAGGCAGCTGGGTCACGGACGGCTAGCCCCGGTACTGCGGGCATGCTGGTCCAGAGCGCTTGTGCGTGCGCTTTATTTGATGCCTTCGTGCTCACAACATTTTGAAGGGCTGCGCGCGATTTGTCGCAGCGATTTGGTAGACTGCATAGGCGTGCGCGGGAACAACTGGAAGAAGGTCTTGCAGTGGTGGACTCAGTGGAAACGAACACGTTATTGACGCGCGTTGCGGAACTAATGCGTACGTATACGGCTGTACGGGGCTGCAGGTCCATCAATACAAGATGTGCTGGTCACAGCTGGGCGTTGATGGCATGCGTGGAGTTTTATTACGCGTACGTCCGTCCATACTACGCGTACGTATTGGCGTGTGCGATGGGACAGTGGTGAGGCAGTACGTATTGGCGTCCGTGCCAGTGGTCAGCACTCAGCAGCACTGCGTGACTGCACAGAAGATCCGCTAGCAGGTCACGCGACACCGACACACCGGCACACAAAAGGACGCGCCATGTGCAATGCGTGCTTTCCCATGCTGGAATGCTGGTCGGCACCACTGACCCCTGATGACATGTGCTGCACGACCCAGCAGCAACCAGCAGTCAGCACAATACCACTGAGGCACTGACTGCAGCATTCAATCTCCACTTGGCTTGCGGCAGCCGAGAATGCGACCCCGCGTCCGGATGAATGAAGCGCTATTGAGAGAATGCCTCTCTGTCCTCGCACACCCGCACCAAGGCGTGGCTGCTGCGTTCTCCTCGAAATGCAGCAGCCGCGATCAGCCCGTTGTCTTCATACCGTACCGCGCTCTCCACCCTGCCCCACGTGGCCAGCCGCGCCTCGCACACCACTCGCCTCCCTGCCTCCCACAGACAGCCCTGCTGCCGGCTTTGCATCCCAAGCCTAACCACAGCCGCCCGCACTGCGCCACCAGTCTTCTGCCCGCGCAGCGCCCTACTGTCGAGTGCCACTCCGTTGTCAAGGCATAGGCCACGCTCTCCTCCTCTTCTGCATTGGGTTCGGTGTAGTTTGGGCTGGTATCTACAGCCCCCTCAGTCCTTAGGCCCCCGCAACGCGCTCCCCCCTCACAGCCCCGGCGGCCTCAGCGGCTCCGGCACCAGCTGTCCCAGCCCCGCCACGTCCAGCGGCAACGTCACCAGGCTGCGGAACGGCTCCTTCATCTCCGCCCGCGCGCGCCAGGCACTCCACCAGGGGCCGCCGCCCACCTGTGTGTTTGTTGTGTTGTGTTGTGTTGTGTTGTGTTGTGTTGTGTTGTGTTGTGTTGTGTGTGTGTATGTGTGTGTGTGTTAAGTAAGGTGCGTTGTGACAAGAGTGGGAGAGGTTGGGAGGCGGATGGGAGAACGAGTAAAAAGGGGCCGAACAAAGCGGGAGCGCGTGTGCTGACTATGCGCTGCTCGCTCATTGCACCCATATACGCTCAGACGCTACATAGCACCTATCCCAGCCCCCAGCCTCACGCCCCAGCCCCCAACCCTACCACTGCCCTCGCTGGCACCACACACAACCCCCCACCTCCAGCGCAGCTGTGCTGCTGGTTGCGTCTACCAGTGGCTGTCCCTGCTTCGTGCCTCCCGCCCGCCGCCACAGCCGCAGCCGGCACTGGCCGAAGAAGGTGTCCTTGCAGAAGGGCGCCAGGCCCATGGACGTGGTGGGAGCCCTGGGGGCGGGGGAGGGCGGGGCGGGGCGGGCGGGTTGGAGTGGACCTAGTGGTTAGGCAGTGTGGTGCCCGCCGTTGCCGCAGACGCCCGCGCTCGTGCCATGTGTGGCCAGGAGCTGCGGGAAACTGCCGCACCCCCCACATGGGCGATACACATTCTACCCCCACTGCCGAGTGCCCGACCCTCGTGCCCTCCCACCCTTCGCTCGTCCGCCCCGCCCCGCCTTCCACCGCTCCAATGCTCCACAGCGCCCTCCCCTCCCCTCCCCTCCCCTCCCCTCCCCTCCCCTCCCCTTCC